>NC_066631.1:9870465-10065480 GCF_025201925.1 Gopherus flavomarginatus
TTAGAAATCAAGGGAAGGGAGACAGGACAGTGGGAAAGACTACTTTCTCTGAAATCGCTGGCAAGATGCCCCCTTTCCTTTCCTTTCCTTTCCTTTCCTTTCCTTTCCTGGGACCATGATCTGCTCAGTGGTTTACCCCAGTATTCTATGGCACTTCTCTCTGCAGAAGGAGAACATCTGGCCAAGCACTCCGACTCCCTAACACTGCATACTCAGTGGGACAATACCTGGACAGACGCTTGCCAAAGTCACTTGTGAATCCCCTTTCTCCCACCCCAGTTCTCAGAGGAAGCAGCTGCCAACTGTGAACCATGTGTAAACATGCTAGTCCAGAGCCTCACTGCCACTTTTCATGTCATACCAGGGAGCCAGAAACCTGGCATACACATGGCAGCATGAGCTCCCAGTGGTTAGTATGGCAAGTCCCCAGAGCTTCTCCCACCAGCAGTTATCCACACGTTTCTTTGTTAGCAGCACAGAGGCTCATGCTGCCAGCCAGCCCTCTTTGTGCTGTACAGCACATTCCAAGCACCTCCAAGCGCTTTACTAAAGCTTTCCAGCCCTGTCTATGGGGTAGGTCAGCATCCTTCTCCTTTTACAGAGAGGAGAAAACGGAGGCCCAGAGAAGTTAAGGCCTCAACTTGCAAAAATACCCACTAATGCTGGATGCCAAAAGAGGCTGGGGAGCCTGATTTTCAGACCTGACGAGTACCCACAGCTGCCAGTGACTTCTCCTGGAGCTGTGTATATGTTCAGCACTTCCAGAAATCAGGACCTTCTGGAGTAGGGTAGGGCAAAAATTAATGGCCCCTCTTGAGGACTCTGACCTAAGCAACTTGTCTTAGGTTACAGGAATCCTCGCTCCCTGTCTTGTTCTCTAACTTTCCCAGCCACATCTTTATTTTAAGGGCTGTTGGGAGGTTGCTTATATGTAACGAAGCTGTGGCATTTTGTTATATTACTCTTTCTAGGTAGCTTAATACCTGGTCTCACCTGTCTGTCACCTGATACTTCGAAGCAGAGAACAATTTAGTAATGTTGACCTGTGCAGCCTCCCTCTCCTGATTCAAATCGTTCCCTAAAACATGTTCCATCTGGAAAGCCCATCACTTTTCCACTCCTGTCAGTAGGAGATTTCAGTAGCATCCCATTTACCACAATGACATACCATGCGTGAGGAGCTGCCTTTGGGAAGCCATGTGCAGTACTGACAGAAAACAAGATAGAAAATATCATATTGTCTCTTTATAAATCCATGGTGCACCCACATCTTGAATACTGTGTGCAGATGTGATTGCCCCATCTCCAAAAAGATATATTGGAATTGGAAAACATTTGGACAAGGGCAACAAAAATGATAAAGGGTATGGAATGGCTTCCATATGAGGAAAGATTAATAAGACTGGGACTTTTCAGCTTGGCAAAGAGACAACTAAGGGGGGATATGATAATGGTCTATAAAATCATGACTGGTGTGGAGAAAGTAAATAAGGAAGTGTTATTTACTCCTTCTTGTAACACATGAACTAGGGGTGACCAAATGAAATTAATAGGCAGCACGTTTAAAACAAACAAAAGGAAATATTTTTTTACACAGCGCATAGTCAATCTGTGGAACTCCTTGTCAGAGGATGTTGTGAAGGCCAGGACTATAACAGGCTTCAAAAACACTAGATAAGTTCGTGGAGGATAGGTCCATCAATGGCTATTAGCTAGGATGGGCAGGGATGGTGTCCCTAGCCTCTGTTTGCCAGAAGCTGGGAATGGGTGGCAGGGAATGGATCATGTGATGATTGCCTGTTCTGTTCATTCCCTTTGGGGCACCTGACACTGGCCACTGTTGGCAGACAGGATACTGGGCTAGATGGACCTTTGGTCTGACCCAGTGTGGCCGTTCTTATGTTCTTAACCCTAAACATTTGAAAATCAAGAGAAGGTCTTTACAAGTCATGAGATTTTTCAAAATTGAGGTTGGATTCTGTTTATTTGCCTTCTGGTTTGTGAACCAGGAGGGGTCACATTTTCCAAGCTTTTCTTCACAGCAACGTTCATTTTTAACAACGAAAGCTGAGATTCTCCTGTAATCACTCATCTCCAAGCACTGGGTCTTTGTTAAACATCAGATATCTTGAGATACTAGATAAAATCGCAAGACTTGGCACCACAATTTGCAGTGTATAACAACTTTATTGAACCCACTAATTTATGAACAATACTACATATTCTTATCTGCCAGTAGATGGCGCTCCCTATATTAAACAAACACATGGCTTTGCCATAGCTCTCCCATAACATAATGCTCCAAACTGCAGGCAGGCAGTGGGTTTTTGTTTGCCTTTCTGTTCAGTCTGTAAGCTTCTGGAGGCAGGGATTACATCTTCCTCGGGTAGAGTGAGAAGATAAGTGCACTGGTGCTTAGCAAATATTAAATAGCGCAACTCAGTCACCTAAGGGGGTTAGCTCTCCATCCGAGTTCTGCCTCTGCGCAGCTTCTGCAATCAAATTCCTAGGTGGGATGACAGCACCAGTACTACAAATAGCACTGTAGAAATGCTCCCATTCTCTGGTTTCCTTTAGAAAGCTGGTGGATTTGCTTGTTGCCTCAATGTTCATTGAGAAGCAAGCAGAGAGTAATGGCCCCGCGGATTGCTATATTGGCTGCTGTTTGATTCTCTCAGACTGGAACAGTTTGTTAGTCTCCTTGGTACAGTTTGTGAAGCCATTACTTGGTGTAACCGTTCAGAACCAAAATACAAGTCTCTTGCCCTTTATCTACCTTGTCTAGCAGACGGCGAGCTCTCTGGGGCAGGGGCTGTCTCCCACTGGGTTTGCACAGTGCCTAGCGCACTGGGACCTGTATGTGCTACCGTAATACACATGATACTGGGGAGAGGTGAGACTGGAACTGGAAAAGAAGAGAACAAAAGATTCTTAAAAGCCACTAGCCTCTTCTGAGGCCACAGTACTTGGCAGAGAAGGTGACTTTTGTATCATATAAAAGACAGCGATTTCCTTTTGGTGTGAGCGCTATGGAAAAAAATAGCATAAAGAGATGAAAGCCTTTTGCTCAGTTAATACAGCTTCTCACAGCCTAGAGGTAAGCCTGCCTTGTGGTAGGGTATTTCCCCCTTGAGACGTGCCGTGTGCTTTTGAAGACCATGTTTTTGAATATAAAGGAGAAGAAAACCGATAGATAAAAGACAAAGGAAAGTGCTTAAAATATATCAGCAGGCACAAATGACCTGTTTTAACTTGTCAGAATGGCTTTCACTCTTGCAATACCTCTTTCAAGCGAGGGCAGGGAATGTTATTCCTTCCTTTATGGCCTGCTCCTTTCCTCGGGCGCTGTGGTTGTCAGAACTGAACTGTCTGCTGAATCTACATGGAGATATACACCCTTTGCTTTTAATACACCATGTTTGAGTCCCAGGACCCTTGTATCTGCAGCCATGAGCAATGACCTGAATGCAGGTTCCCAGATGCACTGGCTTCTTTACATACTGCAGAGGGTGCGGGTGGGGGATGATCCCATAATATATCTGTGTCTAAATCTGACGGTGTGGGCTAATCAACCTAAGAATCCCAGCCAGTGAGCAGCAAGGAAGGGGAAAGGGGAGCAGGTTTTGTCTTCAGGTGAAGGTAACTGTGGGGCTAGTTTTCAAGTACAGAGTCCTGAGCTGGACATTGCAGTTCTGCATGACCTGGCACTTTACATGCTCAAGGGCCAATCTGAGTGTATATATTCCCTGTTATGGCTTCCATTGGAACCAATGGGAAAACAACATTCCGAATTTGCACACAAACTGAGATGGGCTCCTCCCCTCGCTGTGCTGTTGCCGCTCTTGTGGACACCTCCTGGGCCAGAGCTTGTTAGCCCTACCACGCTCCCGCAGATCAATCTGCCTGTGAAAGGGAGGGAAGGGAAAAAAACGGACACAATTTTCCCATCCCAGGCATCTGCTTTTAATTTCTAAAAGCAAGTAAGACTTCAAGGCCTCAAACCTGCTGATACGCTTCAATGCAATCCTTGCTTTCAAGCTTTGCTGGAGCATTGCTGGCGGCAGCGTGACTGGACCTGTTCCTGGACATTCTCTCCCGCCTGGGAGACTTGGCTTTCTTCAGAAATGCTGCCATCTGCCTAGATCTGCTGTGCTTTCTTTTTCCTCCTCCTTGGATAAGGCTAGTGAAATGTCTGGCATTGATTTCCCCCATCAAAAGGGTTTTGCTGCTCCTGGCTCTGTAGCTTTAATTCTTGCACGTGTACCGTTCGTTCTTTAATGGAGCATTAGAGGATTTTGAAATCATTTGTTGTCATAAACAGATAGCTAAGGGTTAATGTTCTTTTACCTGTAAAGGGGTAACAACAGTAACCTGAAACACCTGACCAGAGGACCAATCAGGAAACAAGACTTTTTCAAATCTGGGTGGAGGGAAGTTTTGGGTATGAGTCCTTTGTTCTTGGTCTGTTCTCTTTTCTCGGCTCTAAGAGTGACCACGAGAATCTCCAGGCTTTCTAATCTTCTGTTTCCAAGTTGTAAGTACAAGGATAGTAAGACAATAGGTTTATACTGTTTTTTTTTTTGTATTTACATTTGTTTAGTTGCTGGAATGTTTAAACTGTATTCTTTTTGGATAAGGCTGTTTATTCATTTTTTTCCTCTAAGCAATTGACCCTGTATATTGTCACCTTAATACAGAGACTATTTTTAATGTCTTTCTTTCTTTTTATATAAAGCTTTCTTTTTAAGACCTGTTGGAGTTTTCTTTAGTGGGGACTCCAGGGAATTGAGTCTGCAGCTCACCAGGGAATTGGTGGGAGGAAGAAGTCAGGGAGAAAATCTCTTTGTGTTAGATTTACTAAGCCTGACTTTGCATATCCTCTGGGTGACGGGGAAGAGAGATTAGATCTCTCGGTACTTGTGTTTCCAGGACTGGAAGCAGGGAATCTCCTAGGGTCGTCCAGGGAGGGGAGCCTGGGAGGAAGTAACAAGGAAACAAGGGGAGGGGGTTATTTCCCTTTGTTGTAAGACTCAAGGCATCTGAGTCTGGGGGTCCCCCAGGGAAGGTTTTGGGGAGACCACAGTGAGCTAGGCACTGTATAATTCCTAGCTGGTGGAAGCAATACCAGGTCCAAGCTGGTAACTAAGCTTGGAGGTTTTCATGCTAACACCCATATTTTGGATGCTAAGGTCCAGATCTGGGAAGAAATGTTATGACATTTGTGCCTGGCAAAACCGAGAGGGAAGCAGCAGCCATTCTACAACAGAGACTGCAGAGAGGGGGTTGGGCTGCCTGGCCTGCTGGAATTGCCTGCTTTAAGACTGAACTGGAGTTGGGGTCATGCTGCTAACCAATTCCCAGACATGGAAGGTGCAACACTACGGCCCGAATTCAGCTCTGGTGGAAGTGAGCCCACTTCCATTAGCGTCACCAGAGCTGTAGGTATTTACAATGGAGATGAAGGTTCTACATCTCTGGTTGAATTGGATGCAGTGAGGTCTGGCATCTTGGACTTAGATTGCAGTGCAGCCTGTGAAGATGTGGAATCACATCTAAACTGTTTAAAAAACCACCCATCTCCAAGTCAGTCTTTGTAGCAATAAAGATACAGCTTCCATTTTAATGATTTTCACCCCTAAGTGTTTCCTAAAGCACTTTGTAAACTGATACTAACTTCTTCTGTCACTGAAATGTGGCTGCCTTTGGGGTGGAGTGCAGCAGTTCGGCATGGGAAAGGCCAAGGAATGCTGTATCCAAGTGAAACTGCAGGGTAATTCATCACTGCCTCTGCTGGTGTCCTGCAGGGATCACACTATGTTGTAAATCCTCCTCCTGATCCCACAATAACACTTCTCCTCCACAGAGACCCGGAATAATCTGCTGCCTGATTCCATCAGCACTGCCATCCTTCACCGTGTCCCCAGTGCCACCGAATGGGGCGGTTGAGTCCTGCTGGCTCAGCTGGCAGCTGCTCCATTTGCTTTCCAGGAAGTCCCCTCTCCAGACGGCCAGGAAGTGGCTGGGGAAATGGGTTGCAGTGAGATGTAGAGAGAGACATCCTTGTTGATGGAGCATAGGCGCAGGCTATTTCTGGGGGAATTCTGAGCAACACAACTGCCAACACTGGTGCTGTATTATTCCGGGTGTTTTACAAAGGGAGCGGGGTAAGTGCTCTGATTCCCCTCTTACAGGTGGGGTGACTGAGGAATAGCTGGGTTGAGTGACTTGGCACAGCAGGTCAGTAGCAGAGCTGGGGGCAGAGGCCAGATCTCCCATACTCAAACTATTGACCCAAACTGTCTCCTGATAGAAGGAGGAAATGCATGGCTTCCCCCTACATCAGCCCTGTGTGTGTGGAGGGGGGTGTGTTTCTGAAGGGCAGGCCCAGGTAGCAGGCACCAGCCAGGCAGAAGCATGATTGATAGGACTGGAGGCCTGTCCTGGGGGTGTATGCATGGAGCAGCTCCTCCAGAGAACAACCCTTGCCTCCTACAGGAAGATCTGGAAAGAGAGTTCTTTATCTCTTACTATGTAGTTTGGCAGTTTTAACAAGTTTACAAATCCTTGCCATGTAAATGTCAGAAATGAAACAATTATTAAAACAGGTAGCTTTTGTTCAAAGAGCCATCATACAGGAATATAGTCATCAGATTTCTATTTAATGGGGTGTTACTATCCTACAGAGTGAGCATCATTACAACCCCCATGTTGTTTCTAGTGATTGTGTTAAAATTGAGTGAAATCTCTATATACACGCTTAACAGGCTAGTTATGTCTGTCAAATGTTAATATTCAAAAAAAGTGGATAGGTGCACTGGTTTGGTTTTTTTTGTTTTTTTTTTCTTGCAGGGAAATGTTCTTTGTCTGAGTATTGAATAAAAGGTAACAAAAGGTTTAAGTATCTATCTGTCCTCTGTCTATTTTGCTGGGCACATAACTGGTGTCTTAATTGGAAAGAGATTTCTAAAGGACACTAGACTGGCACAAAGGGGCAGACTGCTCCGGCTGCGATATGCTGCCTTGTGGCCCTTTCATCTTGCACATCACCAGCTACCTTAAAGCGTGGAGTCTAGCAAGGCCTATATTTAGACTCTCTTTATGGGCTTTATTTCCCCGCTCTATTTATACCACATCCTGGCCTCAGAGAGAGCTAACCTCAGGGGACCTGCAAGTCCCCAGACATCCCTGATTAGCATTACACCCAGAGAGCACTACCTGCACAGCGGGGCTAACATAAAGTGCCAGGAGCTGTCCTTTGAAGTCCATGAATGCTGCTCTTCTGCAGATGGGGGGGGATGATGCCTAGGGAAGACCTCCCATCCTAACCCCCTTTCACTTTGAGAGCCTCAGGGAGTGTGGCGCACACACACGCTCAGTGCTCACAGCCTCTGCTAGATGGTTGGGTTGGAGGGGTGAAGTGCAAGGGGGCTGGCAGTCTCAAAGCAATCCTGGAGCTGGGAAGAAAAGGAAAGGCCAGACAGGGAAGGAGTGGGGCAGGGGATGAGGGAGGGCAAAACATGAGCACCTGGCAGTGCTAATTGTATGCAGAGAATTTATCTTGAGAAGCCGAAGGGAGTATATAGAGAACGTCTCAGCTACTCAAGTGAGAAATCAAATTAAACTTTGCATCACATCGTAGAGCTGTTCTGTGCTAGGAGTTCTGTCAAATTCATTAATGGGTTCTGCACTCTGGCCACGAGAAGGTGGGGGAGGGAAAAGCCTGCATTAGGCAGGGTGGGGAGGGGGGCTGTGTTTTCCTGTTTACCCGGCTCTGTTAGTAATGTGGCATGTGGGGGAGGTAGTGTAGGGTTAACTACCAAGGGACCTGTGTCCAGTGCATGAGCTGGAAGGCATCAGGCAGCACTGCAGCGTTCCTGTTGATTTCCATGGGTTGCCATTCGCAGATGGGGGAAGGTACCCATGCAGCTTGCTTGGAATGATGCTACCTAGAACTGGCAGAGGTAAAAAGGACTTGAGTCTTTAAGTCTGACAACACCTCTGAGAGGAAAAGAGGGCTCAACTCTTCTCCCCCCCGTTCAGTTCTTGCTTCCAGATGTTTTTCAGTGTCTCTTTGGCTGGAGAGGCAGAGGAGAACCATGGTGATGTCATTCCCCTGCCTTATATAGTTTTTGTCTATGGTGGGAACTCTTTGTCTTCCAATGGAAAAACACTGGCATTCCAAGGGAGGTGCGGTCCAGTACCAGGTGATGCAGACCCCTATCTCTGCCGGGTTGTAGCAGCCATTACTCGCAAGTAGTCTGGAGCGGCCACAGGAGGACTAAGCTCTTTCACAGTCCATTGTCTTTGCTGACGGGCCATCAGCCCTGTCTGGTTTTTCATTGTTGTACCTGAAGGTGTTGGGGGTGTCACCCAAAGTAGCACATTTGAAATACAAATACATGGTCAATATTCCTAACTTCAGATACAGAAATGATAAAGGTGTACAAATTGGATAATCACATTCAGTAAATCATAACTTTCCCAATGACATCTCATATGAGCCATCTTGCATAAAGTATATCTCAGTTATGTCACATCCATATAATAAGCATATTTCCATAAAGAATATGCAGTGTAACGTCACAACATGCCCCTCCCCTCCTCGATAGTGCAGATATGGCAGGATCCTTGCCTCCTTGTGTTTAGTGGTTTAACTCATCTACTTTGGTTTGGATAAGTTCTCTTGTCATTGTGGTATCTGAGCTCCTACATTCATAGATTGGCACTTTGTCAACACGCCACCTAGAATTCAGATCTGGAGTGGTCTTGTTCCTCTTCTTAATGACTAACCTCAGGATGCTCCATGGAAAGTTAAATAACCCCTCTTAATCCACCCTGCCTAGGCATTTAATGTATCTCCTCAGCTGGCCTCACATCGTGACTTTCTGCAGAATGCCTGTAACACTTGTCTGGGATGCTGTACAGACGAAGCTCTAGTGAAGGGCACACGTAATGGCACTTCTGGAGCCTGGAAGGAAGGCAGATGACCCAAAGGACTATTTGCCAAATTGTCCTGATCAGCATCATTTTTAAACTGCTTGTGAGACTAGTGCTTAAACAACAGTTGCCTTTAATCAACCCACAGTTGCCTCATTACTGGGCAGGGTTCAGACCAGGCCATATAGCTGAGGATCAAGTGATTAGACTGACATATTTTACTGAGGATGCCTTTAGTCAGGACAGGAGTTGGCACGGTTGTTGTTGACCTTTTGTCGACATACAACACAGTCTGGCACTATGGACAAGTCCTAACATTATTCTCTGGGGCCCGAGACAAGAAACACGTAGAGTTTATTGTGCAAATGATTTCTAGCAGTACAGTGATCCTTAAGCATGCAGACAGTTCAAGTCACCCACGTCGATGAACAATGCATTTCCCCCGGAATCTGTACTCACTCCGATGCTCTTTAACAGACACCCAGCCGACCTGCTGCCCACTTTGGCAGCTAAGTTCGTGTATGCTGATGGCATCTGCCTGGCAGTAGCCAGAAGGTGCTTTGAGGAGCTGGAGTCTTGCCTGTCATCTGAACTTGACATCCTGGCCAATGGTGACTTAAACTAAATGCACTAAAAGATAGTGTCATCTTGTCCTGTCTCGCCAACTGGTTAGCTCATCGACAGCTGCAAGTCCTTCTGTGATCAATCAGCCAGTCGTTTTTGAACCACACCCTTCTTATTTGGGTATAGAGCATGACCACTTTCTGTCCTTTCCACAATACATTGAGAGGATGCAATAAAATCCAACTGAGAACCACACTCCTCTGTAGGCTTGCTGGCAACTCATGGACACCTCCCAATGCCCTAATTATTGCACCTGCCAAATACCATGTGGCAGCATGGGGCTCCAGTCGTCACTGTGGCAAATGGCCTCAACAATTAGCTCTGCCCTTTGTATCATCCCTGGTGTGACCCAGACAGCTCCAGTTTCAACCTTCTGGTCCTGGCTGGCTTTGCTCCTTTGGCAATTAGGTATGAAGGCAGGGCCCTGGCCGCATTACTGCATGCAGCCAGGTATCAAGTCAGCTTACTTCACAATTCCATCTCCATGCCACATCGAAAACACCAGCCAAGGTCAAGATACCACTTTTCTGAAACAACTGAGCCTCTCAGACAGCACATCAGACATGCCCCTTCTAAGGAACAGCAGCAACAGGTGGTGTGAGACTATATTTTGGATCGATGGCATATTTCTTTGGCAGGTAGACAACTCAGATCTCTATCCCCTAGTCTCTCTGCATGCCCCTCAGAACAATCACACGAACCAAAAGATTGTTCTTCGTTACAACAGCACGTGTTGTTGTCACAGGTGAGCTAGCTTACATTTTTATTGCTGGGGCTGCCTGCACTCCCTGCCCCACCCCTGTGAAACTCAGGAACAAACAACGTGCCCCCTGGTTATGATGGATATACTTTGAAGTGTCCAGATGCTGCTGCCATGATAGAGTGGTCACATCTTTTATCCCATATCTAATTTATTGTTTGCACCACCAGAAGACCATAGTGGCCAAGTGCCCATATGACCTATCAAGTGGTTCATGCTGCCTTTGAGACTGTGGCCCTGTCATAAACAGATAGTTAAGGGTTAATGTCTCTTTCACCTGTAAAGGGTTAACAAACAGTGAACCTGGAACACCTGACCAAAGGACCAATCAGGAGACAAAATACTTTCAAATCTCGGTGGAGGGAAGCCTTTGTTTTTTTGTTTTTTTGGGGGGTTTGCTTTGTTCTCTCTGGGTTATGAGAGGGACCAGACCTGTAAGCAGATATCTTCAAATTTCTGAAACAGCCTCTTCTGTTCAATTTAGTAGTACCAATTAGGAAGGCGGTTTAGTCTTTTTGTTTGTTTTCTTATTTGCAAATGTGTATTTTGCTGGAAGGATTTTAATTTGTATTTGGGCTGGGGGGAGGCTTCTCTCTAGTGTCCATAAGCTGAAAGACCCTGTAACATTTTCCAACTTGATTTTACAGAGGCAATTTTTATTTTTTATTTTTTATTAAAAGCTTTTCTTTTTTTAAAAGACCTGATTGATTTTTCCCCTTGTTAAGGCTCAAGGGAATTAAGTCTGTACTCACCAGGGAATTGGTGGGAGAAAGGAGGGAAGAGAGAGGGGGAAAGTGGAATTCCTCTATGTTTTAGATTCATGGAGCTTGAATCTGTATTATCTCTTGGTGAGGGGAAAAGAGGAGGGGGGAAGGTGACATTCCTCTCTATTTTTAGATTCAAGGAGTTTGAATCACAGTAATCTCCTAGTGTACCCAGGGAGGGGAGGATCTGGGAGGAAGAAAGGAAAGGAGGGGGAATGGTTTATTTCCCTTTGTTGTGAGACCCAAGGAGTTTGGGGTCTTGGGGTCCCCAGAGAAGGTTTTGGGGGGACCAGAGTGTACCAGGCACTGCAAGTCCTGGGTGGTGGCAGCACTACAAGATCTAAGCTGGTAATTAAGCTTAGAGGAATTCATGCTGGTACCCCATCTTTTGGACGCTAAGGTTCAGAGTGGGAGTTATACCATGACAGGCCCCCTAGTCAAACCCAGACAGGGATCACCAGAAAGGTAATTGAGTCAAACAGCTGGAAACCCAGTCTGCCTAGGTGAAGAGTCCAGTCTGGAACCTGTGCTTTTGGTTAGTATGTGACTGGCCAGTTTTAACCAGTGCATGTGTGCAGTTCTGTTTTTCTTCACTTGACAGACGATTCCCCAGGTGCTGTGTATTGACTTGGTTGTTTGCAGCAGCGCAGTTGTGTTAATTGGAGAAATCAACTTTCACCTGGGTTATTCTGGATGTACAGAGGGTATGACATGAAGCTGGGGGTCTTGGCATGGGTGATGGTAGGCTTGTAAGGATGTCTCACCTAGCAACTAGCTGCCATAGGGGATTGGTGCTCTCCACACAGCTAAGAGAGAGGCAAACAAATGTACTACCTTTTTAGCAGCCTTACTGGAATTTTACAAATTAAAGGCGCTAAACTCCAATTAGGCAGCGCTTATTAATTTCTAGAATGTAATTTATTTACACAGCATGTTCCCGTCGCAGCAGGGAGCTCCACTGCTAATTGCTGTATTTGGTAGTTAGGCCCAGGATTCCAGAGCCCATTGACGGTGTTCTGGTTTCCAAGCAGTGAGGAAGATTCCAGGGGCTTGACTCTTCCACCGGAGGAGAGGGGCCCTAAATCACTAAGGGGCCTATTGTACCACTCTGTACTCTCAAAGAGCAACGCCTTATTCTGCCAGTAGACCCATAATGGCTCCATTGCCCTGACTCTGTGGCAGTCCTTGCACCATTGTTCTGACCTCACTGGTCCCCTCATTCCCAGTAGCCGCTTAGGATGTGCCCTTGCTCCCATGTTCCCAGCCCCCTGTCTTTGGTGCCTTCACCCACTATGTGGTGTGGATGTCCGTGCTCCATGCCTGACTCCCCTATCATCACCATGGCAACAGGGATGCCAGCATCCATGCCTTTGTGCTCATTTTCATACAGGGTGATCTCCTCTCTCCCCACTCCACATGATGTTTGATTCTGATCCTCCCACGCTTGCCCCAATTGCCGTGTTCCTTTTGTGCAGGGTAGTGCTTTTTAAGGTGAGGAGGAGGTTAGTCAATTAACCCAGCGGAGATTGGCTTCCACATGGGTTTCCCTTTCCATTCAGCTTCCCGTGAGCTGATGGCTGTGGCCTATCACAGATCCAGCTGCTGGACTGACAGCTGGACTGACATTTGTTTTCTCCATCTCTGCTGCCAGAGCTCCAGGAAAGGAGCTGTGTTTAGCTGCTGTGCTGGAGTCTTGCTGACACACTAAGCCCCACGCCCAATACTCACAAAGGGATTCCTCCAGAACACACCATGTCATTTCACCCTGAGTCCCCTGTACCGGGTGAGACGTCCTCTGCCCATGTTGTTTCCCAAGCCTTAGGGCAAGCAGGAGCCCTGCCAGGGCTCAGTCCATGGAGCTAGGCTGCAACACTAGAGAATGCCCTGAAATGAGATAGCGAGATTTCTATGCTGACAATTCCACTTCTTATTTACCTCCAGTCTCTGACTCATGAAGCAGCCATGCTGGGGAAGGAGGAAAGGGGGATTGAGTAGGATGCAGAAGCAGAAATCAAAGCTCTGATTTAAAGAGACATGAGCATCGATCTGGTCCCCTTGGCCTGCCTGTCCTCTGTGGCACATCAAATACATTTCTAGTGTCCCCCTGCCTGGGTTCCTTTCCAGCTCTGCAGCCTCTCTGGGAAAATCTCTCCGGCAGCCCTTTGGAGGGAGGAGATGAAGACAACCTTCCCATCCAGCGCTGATCCCAACTGCTCCATCTGGCTGTGTTTCCCAGTGACAGTGATACAGGCACAAACGTATCCCTGGGAACAGAGCTCTTCCTGCTCCCCTAGCTGTGGGGCACAAGAAACTGGTGCCTCTGACCCAAGTTCCCATGGTAGGGCTGTGCCCTGGTGTGCTGGGACTCCAACTGCCAGCTAGCCTAGTTCTGAGGCAGCTATTCTAGGCATTACGTAGGTGTAGTGCTCTTCACTGAGGTCACTGCTGGGCCTCAGCACCCAAGGTGTCTTTTGGGATCCTTACCACCCCTTTATTTCCCCCGGTGGAGACCAGGAGTGACTCCAGTGAAGTTATTGGGATGACAACAGCATAAAATAGATGTGTGTGTGGGGGGGAATCTTTGCTCTTACCTGGATCAGTGCTTGTGACAAGGAGGTAGTGAGAGCATGGAGCACAGGCACACTGGTTCTGCAGCACAGGATCTGCCTGTGCAGAGAACGGGGAGTGGCAGGTCTGTAACACAGACAGACCTCCTGGGCTAGAACATCAGGCTGAGTTAAACCTCTCAGGGGTCATGGAGGAAGGAGACCCCGTGTTATGTATATTCATATGTAGCAGCACAGACATGTGGCTGCTCTCCTGTTGTGACTGGCGGCCAAGTGTCTGTGATGAACCGAAATCCGACTGACACAAGCAGTGGTTCCCCTTCTCTCGATTCCTTTACCATCTCAGTAGTGTCAGGCACACAAAGCGCTAGACAACAAAAGAGCAGCACAGCAAGAGTCATCCCGTTTCCGTGCCCCCACCCCCAATCACAGCACTGCTGCTTCCTCCTTGCTGTGTAGTGCAAAAGGGACAATATGCTCTGTTCTGGCGCTGTTACTCTGTATCAACATACTTGGGGTGCAACCTCCACCCAATGCCAAGGATCTGTTCCCCAGTGAAGGCAGCTAGGGCCCTAAAGTGACTCTTTGCACAAGGGTGAATGTCACTGTAAAGATTGACACTGCATTAGTCTCTGCCCCAGAATAGTAAGCTTGTCCACTGGGGTGTATAAAGCTGTGTACACTTTAGTACACACAGCCAAAGGAGTGACCTGGAGCTCTGACGGGGGCTCAGATCTTTCTGTCATTCTCGCCTCTCTTCTTCTGATTAGATTGAAATGAGAGCCAGGTTCAGATCACTGGAACTGGGTATTCTGCTGGGAAATCCTGCGGATCACAGGATTCTTTTTGTTACATGAACTTCATGCCCCCTATAGCATCTGATTTTTCATGTAATAAATCTCCATAATGAATGCTAATCAACACATATTTATCCATTTTAATTTTGTCCCTTCATTTCACCACCAGGAATTAGATGTGCAGGGGAATATTTTGCTGCTTTTTCTGAGTAAGGACTATACCTTTCAGCTGCCTGGAAATGTAACGTGTCGCACAAGTACAAATATTGTTGTTCATTATTACTACAGGAAAAGATGGACCCACGCTTCCAAATTCAGATTCTGACTCCTGATCTGGATTTTGTAATTTTTAACCCCAGAAAGGACCATTCTGGTCATCTGGTCTCACCTCCTGCACAGCACAGACCGGAGGATTTCACCCAGCCATTCCTATGTCCAGCCCAGTAACTGGTGGTTGGACTAAAGCAGCTTCTCTTCGAAGGCAGCTGGTCTTGATTTAAAGACTCCAAATGTTGGCAAATTTACCATTTCGCTTGCTAACCTGTTCCAATAGTTGAGTAACCTGTTAACGCTCTGTGCCTTATTTCAAAGCACCCCTGCAGGTAGGGCACAGTTTGGGGGTGTTGAGGTGGGAGGATTTGGTTTGGCCTGTTAGGGGGAGATCAGCTATGACATTTCCCATCTGCATGTGGCTTCTGAACACACTCAGATTTGGGCTTGTGTGTGGGATTCAGAGACTTGGTTCAGACCCATCACTGTTTAGTGGAAACGGCAGCGTATGTGCTGTCAAACATAAGCAAACACAGGGTTAAGCAATCAAAGGTGCTCTTCCCAAGGCCATTCCAGTGGTCGGTCAGCTGGCAGGTATTCAGTGGGCGAAGGTGGATATGGTGGGCTGGCATCTTTGTGTTTGGTACCTGGGATGCTACAATGGCAGTTGTTTCAAGTCCAATCTCTTGAGTGAAGCTGGTTTCATTCTCTGTTTTCTAGCTGGGGAAAAGGCAAATAGAGTGAGTGTGAGGAGCTGCTTCTAATTAATCTGCTGCCTTACACAGTGTCTGGCTGCTGGGCTGACTTCCTCCTTGTCTCATTCAATTAAAGGTGACACAAAGGAGCATTCAGAGCTGAAGTGACACTGTGGCCAGACAGATGTAGCAGAGTCTCTGCTAACCTGCACTTGGCCCCTTCCTCCTGGTTCACAGCACCAAGCTGTGGGTCACAGCAGTGACAGGGAACATGTCTGTCCCAGTTGCAGAGTGGGGATTACCACCTACCTATGTACAAGGCTCGCTCTTTGCCAGTGCCAGGGGTGTTCAGTAAGACATAGATATATGATGGCACTGGCAGCATCTACCTCTGGAGATAATTAGACCTTGGGTAATTAATTATTCCTCCTTTGATGCAAAAACAAATACTCGCCCCACTGCTGGAGTGTATTGATCCCAGCTAGGGAAAGATGCATTGACTGCAGTAGAAGACAGCAGCCACTGGCCTTCGTTTTCTAGATGCTAGCCCAGGCACAGAAATAATGGGCCTATTCTGATCTCACTGGCACCCATGAAATTCTGAGTGCAGTGCAGTTACTATTGCTTTGCACCAGTGTGATGGACAGCAGAACTGGAAGAAGTGAATGGAATAGTGATATAGGCAGTGGGCCCGCTTTCCCAGTGCCTTACATCTGGTGGAGTTGTTGAGACCTGAACCATGTGGTGTAACATGCCACCAGTTCAGCAAGGCAGCAGTTTACACTTGCTTTAAAGAGGAGAGAATGACTGCCCAGAGGGCAGAGCGGGACAGGCTTATGCCCGCAGTGTTAATCTGACTGATGATAATAAACCCTCTCTCTATGGTTCTAGGGCATCCTTTCATCAGGAAGGATCCCAAAGCACTTTACAAGAATTTCTCCGGTGCTGCTTATCCAGCACTGAAATGTAGTCCCACTTAAATACGGACCATGGCAGCCACAGTGCATAACCACACCAGGTGGGTGAATAATAGCACTAATTTAATAATCATTCTAAATGAGCACTAACACATGAGGAATAACTTCTCCACTTGGAAGCACAGAAAGCACTTGTAGGTAGAAGGACAATAAAACAGTAAAGTTCATTTCTTTAATTGGGCATTTGGAGCTGGGATGGACTGAGGGGCAAGCAGTAGGTCTCATTAATTGGGGGTAATTATTAAATCAATTCATCACACCGGAAGCTCATTTTTATATATGGGTTTAGGGACCTTTGCATTTATGTTCTGTAAAGTGCTTGTAGCTATGAAGTGGCATTAATATGCCTAGAGCTATACAAAAGGGACAATGTTCCCTTGTGGGCAGGGCACTGAACTAGGAGTCAGAAGACCTGGTTCTATTCTTGGCTCCACCACTGACATGCTCTGCAGCCTTGAGCAAATGATTTTCCCCTCTCTGTCTCTGTCCCCTCTCCTCCACAGTTCTCTATTTAGTCTGTTAACTGTTGACCCTGACTGGATCTTGGAGGATCTAGAGTTTTGGGTAAAATAATAATGGATGTTACTGAAACTGTAGCCAGCAGAGGAACCAAAATATATGTATTAAAAATAAACTTGGCTATAGATTTTAAGCATTAAGTGTTACGAGTGAGGCCTACAAGTTAGCAATATATATCTTGTGATAGTCTGGCAATGGATCTTCTGATGAATAGGTAAAACCACAAAGGAACAGATGGTAGCATGTCTGGGGCATTTTGTAATAAGAGCTAACTGCGCTGATGTATCAAAACTATTTGGCAAAGGACTGATGTGAATGATTGGCTTAACAGTTGGAAAAGTAATTATGGTCAACTGCAATACCACATCTAGACAATCAGCACCCTAAAATTGGTCTCTTTGAGTAGCAAATATGAGTAGGAGGGCAAGAGTCGATCAGGTATGCTCCCAGAGGTATCTGAGTGGAATGGAAAAAGGAGTATGAAAAATTGTCAAAGTTGGGTCACCAGGGATGACCAAATGGTGGAAGCCTGAGTACGAACAAGCCCGCTTGAGGTGATCTCCACTTTTTCTTCTATCTTCACTGTTACCAGTAGGCACAAGGTTGTAAGTATGTCAACATTTACCTGGTGCCAGCCTAAGGCTGTAAGTATGCACAGTGCAGGGACTGATTTGTTTATATGTATCTGGTTTTGTATAACTTTGCTTATCCTGAGATTTACTTGGATTTTTGTGTGTTTCACCAATCTCATAATTAGTAGTATGTACTTGCAAGGGTGAAGAACCTGTTCCCTGTGACGGTGCACTTTGCACCTTAGATTAATCCCAGGCTACAGGGTTGTAAAACACTCAGGTCAGGGACTGTCTCACTATGTGTTTGCTTAATATTCAACACAATGGGGCCCAATCTTGGCCAGGTTCTCTGAGTGCTACTATAGCAAACATTTAATGCTAAACTGGAATATAACTAGTATGCAGTAACTTGTCCATTTTGTCATGCTGTCAAGACATGGCAGTGTTCCCTCTATCTGTTCACTGATGAAGCAATTGTTTTAAACAGCTGGTTATCCACAAGGGCAAGTTTAGCTTGATCTACAACGAACGTTTGTAGGCACTGGACGTTTTTAATGGCTTCATCTGCTAATTGTGCTCTAAGTCTGGGTTAGAGATCTGGCCTAGAGATAGGCTGAGAACCTTGCAAAGCCCTGAATTATTGCAGGGCTGGGCTGACATAGCAACATTTTAGGACACAGTGGACTCTCCAAGCAGTGAGGATGGACAAAGTGGACACTGGGGATGGATTGACATTGGAGTTACTCATCAAGTGGCCGATAGGGAGTGGAGCATGCCCTGAACCTTCCCTTGCAGAAGTGAGATGAGCACTGGCCATATCACCTTGTCACATCGTCTCCACTAAATGCGAGCAGTGACAGCCTTCCTTCTCTTGGTACACAGGATCCTCCAACCTGCTTCCACTGTCCCCCTACATGCTTGCCTTGCTGTGTCCACATGGGAGACCATCTCTGACTCCTGAACCCAACCAGCCAGGATTGCAGGGCTGGTGTGCTCCATGCCCAGAGCCAGGAGCATCTCCTCCTGTCACTTAGCAGCAGCCCAGGGGGCAACATAGAGGTGGCCCTGGGATTGGGAATGACTCCAAGGCCTGTGTTTAGTAACCACCGCATGTGGCCGTAGGGAGGGAGAATTGGTGAAAGGGAAGAAAAACTAAGGAGACCCCCTGCAGGAGGCTGCTGATGCATAACCCGCAAAAGCCTCCTCTACCTGAGAGGGAAATGAATTCTGGCTGTTGCTACTGCTTTGGCATTCTCCCTCCATGGTCTGCAGGCAGTGTGGCTAGAAACCAATGAGATAAAGGAATGCAATTTCCTCCACTTGTTCGGCAAGCTCTTCCAACCTCATGCATTACCATGAAGCAAAGGGAACAGAAAACAACCTGCAAACCTCAGCCTCATGATGATACAGCATTGCAATTGCTGTGCAAATGTGATAACTCTGCCAGCCCTCACAAAGGCCAGGTCCATCCTCAGCAGGCCAGCATCACGTCAGGGAGGATTACCCAGCTGATAGGAAAGTGGGCTTTCTAACTTCAAGCCAGGTGTGTTATTGTTCTGCTGCCTCCTAGACCGTAGAGCCAATCAAGAAGCAATGATTGCTGATGCACATGAATTGGCTGGGAAATCACGCTGGATGGCATGGCCTCGTAGGGAGCTGTGGAGCAGGATTTTTTTTCAGTTATTGCTTACATAAGTAATAGGCGTGTTCTCTCCTGCAAAATGGATGGAGGGCTGCAGGGGAAATCTGTTCATCACACGAGCCGCCTCGGAGCTGCACGGCGACAGCCATGATTATTTATTTTACACACTGGGGCGGGCTCGGGGGGGGAGGGATCTCTTACTCATCTGGCCTAATGTCCTCCTGACCAATGAGAGCTTTTTTGGTGATTTAGGGTTGGAGCCTTGATGTTCAGAGATGAAGAACTAAGCAGTGCACATCACTCCGTGGGCAGAGAGCTACCCAGCTCCCTCTTGCTAGTTCCCTTCTTCCTACCTGGGGGCTGCGAGGACTGCCCAGCCTCAGCTGCAGGCAGGGGCAGCTCCAGGCACCAGCGCTCCAAGCGCGTGCCTAGGGCAGTGTCACGGAGTGTGAGGAGTCCAGTCCTGCACCCCTCTTCCTGGGACCCACAGTGACTCTCGGCCAGCCAGTAAAACAGAAGGTTTATTGGACAACAGGAACACAGGTTACAGCAGAGCTTGCAGGCACAGTCAGGACCCCTCCATCGAGTCCTTCTGGGCTTTCAGGGTGATTGGATCCTAGCTAGGATACCCTGAATTCCGCCCACACAGCCCCAAGCCCAAACTCAAACTGCTCCCTCCTGCCATTCCCTTCCTTTGTCCCCCTTCCCGGGCAAAGGTGTTGACCTTTCCCCTCCCTTACCTAGCTCAGGTTACAGGCTCCGGTATCGTCCATCCCCTAAAGTCCTCCCCTGCTCTCCCATTCCCCACACAGACAGTCCCTACTCCATCACAGGCAGCAAGCCACGGGGAGCGCTCTGCTGGTCGCTGCTAGGGCAGCAGGTAGAGTGCCTTCGGTGGCATGCCTGTGGGAGGTCCGCTGAAGCCACGGGACCAGCGGACCCTCCGTGCTTGGGGTGGCAAAATGTCTAGAGCCGCCCCTGGGTGCAGGCTAATTCCGACGTGTTTTGAATGTAGGATCTGAGCCCCGGCCTGCCCCCTTGCCCAGAACCATGCAAGGCTCTGCAGCTGCCCTGTGGTTGCAGTAACTTTTGAAGCCAGCAAGGCTCGCAGTAGTGGTGCAGGGCCACTTTTACATGGCCTCCCCACCTGCACCAAGCTGCTCCCGCTTCCAGCTAGAGGGACTTGGATTTTCTTGCTATTTCTTCTTAACACCATGCTGAGCTGTCTCATTGGATGGGACTGTGCTGCCCATGGCTGCCCTCAGCTCATGTGCCCCAGAAGGTTCTTAGGAGGCGACCTCCTGAGTGGCTCTGTAACTTGATTCTCGTGGTTATTCTCCTCTATGTGAGACGTCCAATCAGCCCAAAGCCGGCGGTATTTTGCACTAATGTGCCACCTCAGGCATCCTCCATGCCCTTTATTAACCATTAATTCTCACAACACCTGTCTCACAGATGGGGGGAAATGACGCACAGAGAGATTAAATGACCTGCTCAAGCATTCATGCAGCTAGTCAGTGGTAAATCCTGACCCCTCGTGCCCTATTGTAACCACAGTCCTCCCTCCATGTGCTAACTAACCTCTTCAAAAGAGCCGTTCCCAGACTGGAGCAGATCTGGGGTCCAGCTAACCCTTTCTCCAACAGTCAGAGGCTCAAACAGAAAATGGCCAAGCAGTACAGAACAGACATGATGACTTTAAGGGGTGTATTGTCTACCAGCCTGCAGAAGAGTCTGGCTAGGCAAGAGGTGCTTACTTCTCATGAGAGACACTCATGCTATGATGCTAAGTGACTAAGGGCATGTCTACACTGCAAAAAACACCTGCTGCAGTGAGTCTCAGAGCTTGGCGCAACTGACTTGGGCTCGCTTTCAGAGTCTGGGCCTTAGCCTGAGCAGGAATGTCTACACTGCTCATTTTAGCCCTGGGACCTGAGTCATGTGACCTGGTCTCTGAGCCTTGCTGCCACGGTGATTTTTTTTTCAGTGTAGATGTAGCCGTAGTTCAAACCTAGGTAAACAGTCAAAGCTCCTGCTTTTGAGGACAGTGGGAATGTGATGGAGCAAATTACTTACCTGTTGCTTTTAATCTCTAGCTTCCATGTTTCTGAGACTCTTAAATATCTCTCAGAGTAGATCCACTCTATGGGTCAGGTGTCTAGGAAGAACAAAACATGAAAGAATAGAACAGGCAAAAGTTTACTGAAGGTAAATTGAGAGCACCAGCATGGGTCATTTCTAGCAGTTCTGTCCCATGTGGTATTTGTCTGATGGTTTGTTTCCCAAGGAGTTTTACTTCCAAAGGATCTGATGCCCCTCAGGGAGATTGCCTTGTGCATGTGTGTGAATTCTCATCTGGTGGGAAAACTGTGCTCTTGGTGTTGCTAACATGATAGAAAGGCCACTTATATGAATAGAAAGTCCAATGATGGATTTACAGTAGCGTCCCAGTGGCCTTATTATTAGCTCAGTCATTTGTGGATGTTAATGTGATCTGAAAATGACGACAGTAGTTGTGAAAACTATTAGCAGCTTCATCCTCGACAAGGCTGCCCAGTAAACAAGTGGACTGATGTCCTTCTAAGGTGCTAGGCTGGGACAGATGGCACCTGCAGATTTCCTTTTCAGGACACGTAGATGAGAACTGCTTCTCCACGTTGTTAACATTTCTCATGTCATGGATATTATCTAGACCTAGGAAGAGGGAGCACTCTGGGCTG
Organism: Gopherus flavomarginatus; assembly: GCF_025201925.1. Classification (NCBI taxonomy): domain Eukaryota; kingdom Metazoa; phylum Chordata; order Testudines; family Testudinidae; genus Gopherus; species Gopherus flavomarginatus. The sequence continues at coordinate 9,892,310 of NC_066631.1, forward strand.
TAACAAGAGCCTGAGCCCATGATCTCTACTCTTCCATACATGCAGCTCTTGGATACTGAATTTATGCCAAGATGAATGCTGAACCTTATTCGGATAACTTCTACAGAGCTCACCCACAGCTCAAGACAGGCAGGGGAGGACCCTGATTTCTATGCCCACTCAGTGTGTCCTTGGGTACAACCATGCATTGTTTTATTAACGATAAAACCATCTTTACTGGGGTGGGAAGGTGTCAGTCAGCACTCTGGTGTGGTGGGACAGCGGTGGGATGCCGTGGTGATGTCGAGATGTAGACGAGGAGCAGGGGAATTTAATATGGCCAGGATCTGATGTACAGACAAAGCTGTAAAGAGACTGAGTAAACAGAAGCTGCACAGCACAGCAAGCACCATCCTGCATCATCTTTGAATGGTGTGCAATGGGGATAAAGCTCACATCAGAAGGGGGCCAGGACTTCACACCTTTGAGAGCAACCCTCTGCTCACAAGCAGCTGCTCTGCACTGGAAGCCACCACAAGTCTGACTTACCCCATAGAGAAGTGGCAGTCTCAACTTCTGATAAAAGAGAGCCAATGCAAAGAAGAAGTGTGTGTGTGTGTGTGTGTGTGCACACACACCAGGCACAACCCATTAGGGCCAGATTCACTCTTTTTGCCTTGTTTAGCGATAAAGGGCATAGAAGTACCTGGATAGATTCCTAGATTTTAAGGCCATAGGGGATCACTGTGATCATCTGGTCTGGCCTCCTGCATAACACAGGACAGAGCATTTCACCCTGTCGTTCCTGCGACATGGCCAACAATTTGTGGTTTAACTAGAGCTTCTCTCTTAAAGTATCCAGCCTTGATTTAGAGACTCCAGATGATGGAGAATTTCCCACAGCCCTTGGTGATCTGTCCCAATGGCTAATTTAAAAGTTGCAGCTTATTTCCATAGTCAACTTTGCTTACTCAGCTTCCAGCTGCTGAGCAGCCAGCTTGCCCTGCTCTGCCAAAGAGTAAGCCATTTACCATAGGCCTGGCTATTTGGTCTTTTCCTTAGTTTTTCCTCCTTCTCCTTAGGTCCATCCTAGTTCTCCGGACACGAGGCTTTAAATTGTATTTAAATTCAATTTAAAAAAATCCCATCTTCTCCCTCCTCATTGGCGGCCATTCTACTCTTCCATCCCCATCCCCCAAGGCGTGGCTGTTTCGAGGGGTGGCATTTCCAAAGACTTGTGTCTTGCCTTGGTCCTGTGAGTGAGAATATTTATGGTGGTCCTAACATCACCCATGGGAGGTACCTCTCTATGGACCTGTGGCTTGAGGAAGTGGAGGAGTTTTCCCTCCTCCACATCCCTTTTTTGGGGTAGTCCCATGGTTCTCAATGAGTGCACATATCGGGTCTGAAATAACCCAGATCTGGAGGCCTTCAGGGCACGCTGCCGATCTCATCTTCCCTCCCTCAAACATTAAAAACCAGAAGGTGGGGAATTGTTAGAGAGGGGCATTTCCTGAACCCTGACAGTGCTGGAATATTGCAAGAAGTCTCCCTTGACTTGTGCTGCTCACTCAGTGTATGCATTTTTCTCTACTTTTAAGCTATATCAACGGCTCCTGGAGCATAGGGGGAAGCAATCTTCTTTTCTTTGTGACTGTACTAATGTAAATAACACAGTTGTGGCAAGAGTTGATTGTTCAGGTAGCCTGGGCCCTATCCTGTTATAGGGCTTGAAGATCAGTACAGGGGGTCTGACATTGACAGGGTACTGGATAGGGAGACAGTAGAACGCTGTGGTGACGTGTTTGCATTGACCCTAGTTATTTGATAGACACATTGCAGCATAATGGACTATTTAGAAGTTCCTTAAGGCTGTTTGGTATGTTCTTAGTTATGTTGGCTGGCAAGAGCTAAGACAGGAGGTCATGAATGTACGGATGACAGGCAGAGATCTAGCCTCAATCAGGCTGAGGCATGGGTGTACCAGGTTCAGTCACAGTAACCCCCTTGGGACTGTCACCTATTGTGCTGAGACTACCTCTGAGCCCGTTTTCTCTGCCAGTTTGGGACTCCAGAACCCTGTCTTGTTGAGCCAGACTCACTAGCCTGCTGCAACACAGACACAGACACAGGGCCTGAACCTGACTTAACTGAAAACAGCTTAGTAAGTATTCCTGTCTGCAGCACCCAGACACCCAGTTCCCAATGGGATCCAAACCCCAAATAAATCCATTTTACTCTGTATAAAGCTTATACAGGGTAAACTCATGAATTGTCCACCCTCTATAACACAGATAGAGAAATATGCACAGCTGTTTGCTCCCCCAGGTATTAATCACTTACTCTGGGTTAATTAATAAACAAAAGTGATTTTATTAAGTATGAAAAGTAGGATTTAAGTGGTTCCAAGTAATAACAGACAGAACAAAGTAAGTTACCAAGCAAAATAAAACAAAACATGCAAGTCTAAGCCTCATACATTAAGAAACTGATTACAGATGAAATCTCACCCTCAGAGATGTTCCAATAAGCTTTTTCACAGACTAGACTCCTTACCAGTCTGGGCCCAATCCTTTCCCCTGGTGCAGCCCTTGTTAGTTCCAGCAGGCATCTTAGGTGAAAAGCAGGGGATTCCACATGACCGGGGCCCCTTTGTTCTGTTCCACCCCCTTTTATAGATTTGGAACAAGGCGGGAATCTTTTGTCTCTCTCTGGGTTCCCACCCCTCCTTCTAAATGGAAAAGCACCAGGTTAAAGATGGATTCCAGTTCAGATGACATGATCACATGTCCTGTGAACTCCTCTCCATTCGTCCAGGACTGGCCCACACATATGCAGTGGAGACTTGCAGGTAAACAGAGCCATCTACAGTCAGTTGTCCTAGACAACGGGTGCCATCAAGATTCTAAACCACCATTTATGGCCCACACTTTGCATAATCACAATAGGACCTCAGAGTAATACTTCATATCTCTAGCTTCAGATACAAGAATGCTACATTCATACAAAAAAGGATGAACACACTCAGCAGATTATGAGTTTTGTAAGGATATGTTACATGGCATATCTAGCATAAAACATATTCCAGTTATGTCATATTTACACTCATAAGCATATTTCCATAAACATATAGAGTGCAACATCACACTGGGCTCCTGGAAAACTGTAGATGGGAAAAGGTGTTTTCAGCAACTATTGCTATCTCCATGCCAAACAGTAAAGAGGAGGCTAGGAGGAGGTACAAGCTATGCACTGTCAAGACAATGAGGTGGATGTCCTATACTGTACCGAGAATGATGTGTTGGTCTTGGCCAGTTGTTTGAAATATTCCCCCCCTTGTGTCAAGATCACCTCTGTAAGCGTCAGCAGCTCTTTGTCCAGGCACTAATTTCACTCAGGCATTGGGATGTTTGGGCAACAGCATAGGAGATGTTGAGCTGAAGGCCATGTGTGTACTGATGGCCTTCAGACCAAGAATGTAACAATGGCCATACTGATTCAGGCCAATGGTCCATCTAGCCCAGTATGCCGTCTTCCAACAGAGACCAATGCCAGATGCTTCAGAGGCAATGAACAGAACAGGACAATTCTCAAGTGATCCATCCCCTGTCACTAGTCCCAACATCTGGTGGTCAGAGGCGTCGGTTCTCAATCACTACTAGTGGCTTTACATGGAAGTTGAGCAGTGTGCGGAGAAAGGACTATGCCCTAGGACTCCATGTGCATGGGGGGTATTTTTATGGGGGAAGTGGTCTGATAGGCAGGATCAGAGCTGGCTCAGGCCAATCTGGTTCTACCCTTCCACGTCTCCAAGCACCTACTGATCAGCAGCACCGAACACTGCCATGTCTGAGCCCTTTGCCCTTCACTTGCTCCACAAAGCGTGATAAATAAACCTGGTTAAGGCGTTGCGGTGCTCTGAACCCAGGGTGCTCCTGAACCGGCTTTTCTTGCTTTTGTAAAAGTGCAATATCTGGAAATTGTCTGGAGTGCTGGAGAACTCTGGTTTTATGGCTCACACATGTTTTAGATAAATTGCTTTCACTGGCTTGTTATATATAATTCACGTCCATATGGATGTTGGCGGGATACATAATGCACTGTCCTAATGATTTATTCATCGGGGAAGTGGAGCTCTGTTCCCACATGCTCTGCCTGGCCTCTCGCATGGTGTTTCTTCTTGTGGCAAAAGCTGGCTCAGGAATGGGGATGAGTGAATTTGCTGCTGCGCTTGCTTCAGTACAAACCCCTCCCCCTCCTTGCTCTGAGATCAGTGTGTGTGTGTGTGAAGGATTCCAACGCCCTGGGTGCTATAATGTGCATTGATTTTGATAGGTCAGTGTAGCTTGTCATTGCATAAGAGGGGGGTTGGCAGGCAAAGCCTTGAGAGGCATGAATCCCACCACCTCTCTAAGATACGGTGTGACTGGAGTGCTTTGGCTTACAATGTGGCCACATAAGGAAATGATGACACGGCTGTCCTGGCCAGCCAATTAGAGGTTTCCAGTAGTGCTGACATATGTTAGGTCTGATTGGGCCAAAGGAAGATGTAGTGCTAAGTGGGTGCAGGAGGTAAACTGAGGCAAAGTGTAAGTGGGTGACATCGGTGGAATTGCTCCTTGTTACAGCAGATATGCATTTCGTCCAATATCAGGAAACCTTGCCTAAGGGCAAGCTCTGTTACAGCATGCAGCCTCCTGCAGGCAGCGGTGGATGCTCCATTGCTCACCTTACAGATACTCACCTAGACAAAGCACTCAAGAATACACAGCTGGTAACACTCCTGTACTGACCTCATGGCTGTCTTCCAGCTCCACTTTCTAGGATTCTTTTGTGCTTCTGGGAATGCTGGTTCCCCACAAGGTCTGTAGGGTTGCATGGGTGGAGCTGGGAGCAGAATTTGGCCCCAGATATGGCTTACAGAGATGTAAGGAAAATAAAGTGGGGAGGAAGAGGAGGGAGTCTAGTTAAAATAGCAGTGGTAGCAGGTCTGTACTGTGATGCTGAAATATCTTGTCAGGCTCAAAGATCATCATTACTGAGAGAAATACAGTTGTGATCTTCTGGAGTCTGGGACATAGCTAGCAATTTGAAACTTGTACCACACTGCTTGCTTGTGATTCTCTGCAGCTTACCCCTAATCTCCCACAACAGACCTGCCATTATTATAAATAAGATGCTCTCCAGCTCAGCAGGGGCATTTCGATGTAGAGATATAGTGAAGTGTTAATACAAGGCTTAATGTGGAGCAAAGGAAATCCTGCCAGGCTGGGGATCTAGCTATGCCAGTCCAATCTAATGAACCTGGCATGCACTCAAATAGTGTAGTGATGTGTCCCCTGAAGCAGTCCCCATCAGAAATAGAGGGGTCTTAAGAAATGCATGCCACAGTGTACATGGTTTATTCTTTCTAAAGTGCTTTGAGGTCAAAAAGGAATCCTTCGTACATCTATGTATGCATCTTCCAAAAAACAATGTCAAAAGAATATTAAGGAAACTCAAGCACTCAAAGATTAGGAAATGCCAGGATTAGTCGCCTGGGTGGTCTTATTTAACACCTCCTCCATCCAAACCCTGCACTGAATACAGGATTATGATATTTTTCCTGGGTGCTTTCTACAACGCTGTCGTCATCGTATCCAAGTACTTCACAAACATGAATGAATAGATCTTCACAGTACTTCTGTGAGATGAGGCAGTATTGCTGTCTCTATTTTATAGCCGGGAAGTGAGGCACAGAGAGATTAAAGCCAAAATTGTCAAAAGGATGCACTAAATTTGAATGCCCAACTTGTGATGCCTATGGCATGATTTTCTGCAGTACTTCGCATTTTCATAGCACTTTATAATGCAAAGCAGTTTCCATTGCCTTCAGTTGCAGCTGTGAGTGCTCAGCACTTCTGCAGATCTGATCCCAGATGTCCCACAGTCCCCAAAAAATGTGGCACGCACAATTATGGGCCAACTGTGAATATTTTGCTTCATGTAACTTAGCAAGGCAAGCGGAATCCCATTCTCTAGGGTGGCATTCAATAGTCTTAACCATGAGACCATCTTTTCTCTTCCTGCCAGTCCCTCCCTCATTCACTGCATACCCTCCAACGTTTGTAACAAAGCCAGGGTCCTGCAGACAGCTATGTCCTTCACTAGACAGCCCTGATTCCTCCCCAGAACAGGTCCATCCTGTGCACTGAATGAGGCAAGGGTCCTCAATAATGTGTTCATGTAATTAAAGACCATTTCATAATGCATATGCAAAAGGGGGTGAATTAAAATTGTGCAGACAACCTTAATTCTGGCATTTTCTAACTTCTGAGTGCTTGACTTTGCAAACTTAAGATTATTCTTTTCACTTACATTTTGGTGTAGTTTTCTACAGTGTTTTTTTTAGAAACTGGAAAAACAAATTCCATCATGCATGATACTGACACCCACAGGGGTCTTTCATCAGTAGGGTTTGGATTGTTAGATCCACAGCACACACCTCTGCCGCTTGAGTTAATGGAGTAACTGATAGCTGTATTAGGCTGTCATCCTCTCTGGGGACCACCTACTAGAGGGGGACGAGCCACACGTTTTGTCAGTGGGTTTCACAGATACTTGCTGACAACAGACAACGTAGAGATTGAGGCCTTTAGGTTCAATTGCATGTTCTGGAGGGAAGCGTGATCTAGTGGTGTTAGATCATATTGCTCATGTGTCCCACTCCCCAAACCCAGCTCCTGATCCTCCGCCTCCACTGCATTCAAAACAAGTTCTTTCTCCTTCTCCTCTGTGTGGCCTTGGTGCCAGCAAGGGAAGCATTGAGAGGTCATCTCCTTGCTTGCATTTCCTCTGCCTGGCCCCACATGAGTCCCTAGCAGCTTGGAGGAGCAATTGCAGGAAAAGTCTGGTAGTCCCTACATCCCAGAGATGCAACCTGCTCAGTTGCTCTGTGGGGATGGCATAGGTACAGTCTGGTCACACTTGCAGCTGTGAGGGGCTGGAGCATGCTTGGTGCAAATGGAATGTTTAGAGAATTTAGCTGCTGAACTCTAACAAGTGTCTACTGAGTGTGCATCAAATGAAAAATTTCAAAGGCTTATAACAGGGGTCGGCAACCTTTCAGAAGTGCTGTGCCAAGTCTTCATTTATTCACTCTAATTTAAGGTTTCGTGTGCCAGTCATACATTTTAACGTTTGTAGAAGGTCTCTTTCTATAAGTCTATAATATATAGCTAAACTATTATTTGATGTAAAGTAAATAATGTATTTAAAATGTTTAAGAAGCTTCATTTAAAATTAAATTAAAATGCAGAGCCCCCCGGACCGGTGGCCAGGACCAGGGCAGTGTGAGTGCCACTGAAAATCAGCTTGCGTGCCGTCTTTGGCACTCGTGCCATAGGTTGCCTACCCCTGGCTTATAACTTGGTTAAATTTGGGCAGATTTTCACAGGGCTGATATAAGGCACATCTCTACCACCAGGGTGACCTCCTTGCCAAATTTCAAGTTTCTGCTCCAAAGCATGGAGGCATGAGAACTTCTCAACAAAACAGTTGTAAGAATCTATCATAGGAAAAATGTTTTTTCTAATCTTTATTTCTGAGAAATTGCAGAATCATTTTAGCTTAAACTGTCCCAAAAAATTCAACCTGAGGCAGACACCTCGTAATGAAAAATGTCAACCCAAATGGTTAACATTTGGCAAAGTTATAAGCAGCTGAAAAGAATGTGATGATAGAAAGTATATATTGAAATGCACAAAACCTAGACCAATTTGGATTCTTCTTGGCTCAGTCTGTGCTTGCTCCACTTCTGCTGATTTCTTATTGTTTATTGAAGAATTTCAGCTCAAAGACCTTTCCTCCCCCGTCCCTTTCTCTCTTTCACTAAATTGGCTTTTAGAAAAGAATGCATTAATGAGAGCACGGAAGCCTTTAAACCAATTTATTTTCTGCTCTGTGATATTCAGTTTGCCACAGGCAGCAGTAACAGGCTGGGCTTTCCGATGGCTAGAACCACAAGATTTTTGTATTTATTGTCCCATTGCTTGGTGGATGTTTGGTGCGCACGTATCCATGATTTCACTTGCATTATCACTGCACCTCTTGGGGGAGGCTGCAGACACCCCGTGAGCCTGACTCAGAACAGGGTAGGCTGCGCCTTCCCCACCTATCCATAGGGGCCTCCACTCATACCTCCATGCAATGTCACGGCACATGATTTCTAGCTCCGCTGACTAGATATAATTGCATGTTGACTGGTCCTTCTTACTGTATGTGAAAGGTGCTTCTGACTGGTTTCTGGTGGATACTGCACCGTGTTAATCTCTGATAATGTTCTGCTGTAGTAATACATGATGCTACATCTCAGATTCCACTATCGGCAAGTTTTCCCACACGCAGCAAGGAAGCACCATGTGAATTCAGGGCCTTCAGCTCCAAGCCCTCCTCCCCCCAATCCCTCCCATCCTACCCATAAAATTGTTCTTCTCTGTTCTGCCCAAGGATTTCCATATGTGTGACAGACACACCAGAAAGAAGTAGGATCTGGGGCCTGATTCTGCCACTCTTATGTGGAAGAGACTCCAGGGGTGTCACTGGCACTGGGAAGGAAATATTGCCGAGCAGGGAGTGTGAATGGTGGAATAGGGCCTTGCTTTTGTTAATATAAATATTAACAGTTAGAGACTTCAGCACAGCCCTGTGGTTCTTTGATTGACAGCAGCCTCCTGTCCAACAGAATGGTCTCCAAGGTGCACCCTGCCTGGCAACAGCTACTGCAGAGGAGAAACTCTTCTGGCAGCTGTAGTATAATCTTCCATCCACTAGAGACCAATAAACTTACTGCCACATAATCACGTCTTAAATTCTCGCCTGCAGAGAGCAGTCCTTCTCTCTCAACCCACCTACTCCCATACCAGCCTGCTTTGCAGCACAGCTCAGGCCCAGATATGAGGATTTAGCCCAAAGAGGGCAGTGCAGAGCTGTCTCCTAGCTAGTACTTCTTTGATTTTTTTCTTTTAAAGAGAGCAGTTTCTCTACAGTTTGCCCTCTTGGCTTCCTAGTATTTTAGTGAAGGCTTTTCCCCTCCCTACCCTGCTTGACAAGGACAGGGAATCACAAGGATCTCCTGAAGGAAAAATCTTCTGGATTCAGACAGTGAGGTTTCTTTTTCCAGCTGGAACAATTACCTGAAACAAACAAACCTTAACTAAAATTCTTGTCCTGCTGCCTGGATTGAAGATAAACCCTTCTTCTCCTCCCTCTCTCAGGTTAAAGATGCTGTTTTCTTAAAATGCTTGTGTCACTGCTAACATGTCCAACTGTTCACATTGAAAGCATTTTAAATCTAATTTACCTTTCACTCTGCTGATGCTTTTTTTTTTATTATTTTAAACCCTCTCAGCTTGGCCAATAACAATAAATTATTTGAGCCAGCTTCTCAGCTGATATAAATTGGCATCTTCTAGTGACGCTGGTGAATCTGCCCCAGAATCCCAGTAGTTGAATATTGGAGCCCAGTCAGCTTAATTTAGGGCTCTAGTTGGTTTCACTTTGCACTCCTCATGCACAAGCACAGGGCTTGGGTTGCAGACCCTTTTAAAATACTGTTTCCCTGGGAGACAGTCAGGACACTATTTCTATTGGCCTGAATGATGATGTGAGCAAGAGGAGCAGGGCCAGCTTCAGCTTTTTTGCCTCCCCAAGTGGCGAAGAAAAAGAAAAAAGATAAAGCCGCGATCGGCGATACTTCGGCGGCAGCTCTACTGTGCCGCTTCATTCTTCGGCGGCAATTCAGCGGCTGGTCCTTCCCTCTGAGAGGGACTGAGGCACCCACCGCCGAATTGCCGCCGAAGACCTGGACATGCCGCCCCTTTCAATTGGCCGCCCCAAGCACCTGCTTCCATGCTGGTGCCTGGAGCTGGCCCTGAAGAGGAGAGAGAGAGAGAGAGAGAGAGAGAGAGAGAGAGAGAGAGTGTGTGTGTGTGTTTTGAGGTTCTGTCCTGTTGCAGCTCATAGAAGTTCCCCTCAGGTAGAGGGGAGGTTTGTTAGCTGTTCTGCTTTGCTTTGCAGGTTCTCCTCCACAGGGCTGGCTTTAGGTCAATTCCCCCGATTCCCCGGAATTGGGCCCCGCGCCTTAGGCACTTGTTTAATTTTTAACATTTTTTACATACCCGGCGGGGTCCAGGTCTTCGGCAGCACTTCAGCGGTGGGGGGTCCTTCACTTGCTCCGGCTCTTCGGTGGCATTTCGGCAGTGGGCAGTCCGGAGCGAGTGAAGGACTCCTCGGCGCCGAAGTGCTGCCGAAGACCCAGACTGCCGCCGGGTATTCGAATCGGGTCCCGCAGTTCCTAAAGCCAGCCCTGCTCCTCCAAGGGATTCTGGGTGCTTGCCAACATATCTAAAATCTGTTTTCTTTAGGGTGGTGGTGGCACCAGCAGCATGTTCCTGGCCTAGGTGCTCTGGGCACTGCTGCTCTTCTCTCAGTGAAAACCACCCGATAAGTAGATGTCCTGCACCGAACAGCCTGGCATAGTTCCCAGGCCCGGCTCTGCTGTAACACACTCGCAGTCATGTTGTCCTGTCCCTACAGGCAGGAGTATTTAGGACGAAAGTTGAAGGGCAGCTATTTCCAGTGTTCACCTCGCAAGTTTTTAGATGAATCGAACAAATGCTCGATGTAGCTGGGCATGCCCAGCTCAACCCCATCAAATCCTGCCTCTTCCTGGTGTATGTACTAACTGGCTTCGTGGAGCTAGCTGGAAGGGAGAGCATTCTGCGTGCCCAGTTTGGCTCTGTCTAGGCTATGAGCTAGGGCTGTGATTCCCCTGCTCTCACTGAGCTAGCGCAGGGAGGAAATAGCAGCATAGCCGCTCGTAGTGTGAGTAGTGGCCGCGGAGGCCCAGCTGTTTCAGGTGAGTTTGTGCTTCTTAGCCAGACCTCCACTGCTGCTACCTGTGCTACCGCGACTGCATTGTTATTCCTACTCACACTAGCTCGATGAGCTCTAGCACAAGTACGGGCATGTGAGTAGGGAACCACCTCCTGAAGAGGGACAGGCCTCTGAACTTTCTTACCAGCCATGGGGTCAAGTTCTGCTCTGGTGTAAGCCGAGGATATCTGTGTGACTTTGATGGGAGTTACTCTGGGTTTGCCCCAGTGCAAATGGAACAGACCTTGGCCCTTAGACTGTACTGAACAGTTATTACCTGAATGCAAAGCACTGAGCTCCAGAGACCAATGAAGGATGAGGAGAGCAGGGGGTGTCTAGGCTGCTGCTTTCCTCTGCAGGCAGGAAGCCTTCCCATGGTCAATGAGTTCACTTGGTTCCACGTCCAGGGGTTGGCTCTCTGGGTGTTGGAGCATGGATTGAATGCTGCAGATGGGACCAAATTATTGTTTTTCTCAAGGGGTTCACAGCTGCAGTTTTCTGGTCTCATTCTCCACTTCCCAGGAGAAGGGGAAAAGGCTTCTTGTTCTCTTTAAACAGACTTCTGATGCCTTACCAGGCAGGAGTTCAATGAAGTGAGGCTTGCCATTTTCATCCTCCATGAGAGAGTGGCTCTTGAGGTGCTGGGTGCCCCCACCCCAAGTCATTTAGTCTGATCTAGAAACACCTGCTAGCTCAACCCTTTGGGGAGGAAGTCCCTCTTGAGTTACTTGCCTGCACATTTAAATCTGCTCTTGGGTTAGCTGCAAAGTGAGTAAAATGAATGGTGTTTCCTGTCCGGCAGCTATAAAAGGGGAAATGTGTTGAACGGTGATCAGCAATTACATTATTTATATAAGCAGCAAAGAGTCCTGTGGCACCTGATAGACTAATAGACATATTGGAGCATGAGCTTTTGTGGGTGAATACCCTCTTTGTTGGATGCATTATTTGTATAGATGGGTTGACAAACAGCAATGTCACAAGGCACCCTGGCTGAGTGGTTAGGACGCTTGATGACAATTGAGGGAGGTGTGGGTTTGAGTCTTGCTTGATCTCACTCTGAAAAGCTGACTCCAGTTCTCCCTAATACCAAAGGAATCTCTGATCCATAGGGTTAGAGAAGTGAAAGGCAGCTGGATGTGGATCAGTCCCTTGTGTACTGTTGGCTTTGAAAACTGACATGCCTTAAACTGTGTCAGCCTGATGAGCCATCTGCAGGTTGGGGTGGACTGTGATTTTATTTCTGAGAGCAGCATAACAGGGCTTGCATTCCCTGACTTAAAAAAGGCAATAGAAAAATCATGACATAACAAAAACGGAGCATGCACATTTCCCACAGCCCCGCATACAACCATCAGACAGTGCACCAGTACCAGAGCTTGTCTCTCACATTCCCTAATAACCCACACTCCCCACCCAAACTGCTTTAGTCCTTACTCTGAACACCAGCTTGGACAAGCGGGTTCTGCAGCTCACCTCAATGGTCAACAGATTTGGGCTATTTCAGACCAAGGAAGAGGGAAAGTGAATTTCAAAGCCAAACAAGAAACTTCTGCTGGCAGCTAACGGCAGTCCTGGCTGTAGGTGAAGGAACATGGAGGCTGTCCTTCTGCCCAGAAAGGGTGGTACCGACAGGTCCGCCTAGGGTGAACGATCTGTTTTTGAAGCAATGTTTGAAGCATCGACTAGAACTGTCTGAGAAAGCTTCTGGGCCTGCAGAAACATAGCACCCACGTGCTCTTTGAACCTATTATGACTGGGGAAGGAATTCAGGAACAGTGAATCAGTAACCTAGTTAAAGACTAGAAAATCCTGCAGGTTTCTGTGGGCTGAGCTGATTGGGGAAAAGCTGAGCAGCTACAGGAAACATTATCGGACTGTCTTCTACAGAGAGAGCTGCTGGAGTAGACCATGGTCAGAGGTAGCTGAACATCAGTTTCTCACCATTTCCTCCCCTAACCCTGGTGAGTGGCAGCCCAGACAGTATCAATATTTGGTAACTCTGCCAACCCTAAGCTTGTGTTCTAGTTTGATCTGGGGAGACAGAAACATCTGTCCCTAGTGCTTTAACCAGGAACTTGGTTATACTACTAAGGCAAAATCTACCCATTCTGAGAGATTGGGATCCATGCAGTATTTTGGCCATATTCTCTAACCCAGGAAGAGACAGCTCACATAATGGTAGACCAGGTAGCATCTGTAAATGATTTTGTAGGGAAGTGTGACTGAACCAGACACACCCTGGGAGCCGACTCCTTTAATTCATTTAAATTTCTTGGCAGTTTCTCCTCTAGGTTGTCCTGACTTTGAGCTAAGAATTCAATCAGACCAGCAGCTGCCCTGTCCAGGATCCTGTCTCTAACAGTGGCCAGTCCTAGGTGTTTTGGAGGAAGGTGCAGGAATCCCTGTATCAGGTGTCAAGTTGTCCTACAGTGACTTGAGCTTGGGTACCAACCTCTGGGCAGACTGTTAAGAACAGGGCACAAATCCCAAATTGTCTGTGAGTTCTAAACTTTGATATCACCAACCAAGTATCAAGTTTGAACTCCTCAAGACCTGTAACAGCCTTAACATGGAGCCACAGACTGTTCAATCTACCTTGCCACCCCAGTAAGCCTATGATAGATGGTCCCTTGCACCAACCATCACAGCACTGTTCAGGTTACTTCCAGTCCCAAAGGACCAGTCACTTAACCCAGGTCAGTTACACCTTAGATCTCACACCAAAGGCAACACTTGTAGCCAACCCTATAATAAACTGTCTAAAGATTTATTAATAGGAAAAGGAAACTAGAGTTATTTACAAGGTTAAAGTAGATAAACGTATATACGCACAAATGAGTTCCAATCTTAAATTTCAAAAGGTAATAGAATTTTTTATAGAAAAACCAAGCTCTATATGTCCTTTAGGGCTAAGCAGCTGGGGATCCCCTGCTTATGCTTAGAAAACCTTGCCAGCCAGAGTCCAAGCAGCATAGAGATCCAGTTCCTTCTTGTAAAGGGTTTTTATTCCCTCCCCACGGCCTGTGTGTTCTGAGCTGTAAACTCAGCTGAAAGGAGGAATTCACTTGCAAGACTCATCTCCATGGGCCGAATAGGCAAATAACGAAGTCTTTTGTCCTTTTTAATGTCCCACAATAGTCTGTCTGGTGTTGATAGTTTTTTCCTGTTGGGCAGGACATAACTTCTGTTGGAGACCAGCATTTCAAACTAGTTAATCTCTCTCTCCCATCTGGGGATTTACACGGTCACAGAGACATACAATACCAATGCTCAAATATTACCTTACACTATAGGATACAGATGTGGTAAGTGAGATTAATTCATGCATTCTTGCTACCTTACCCACATGCCTACCCTTCTTCCCTGATTGGGTGCGGACACCCAGGTGGCTGATCTGGCTTTGTTTGGAATATACCCCTGTTGCATGGAGAATACTTTAACAGTACCGGTTCCAGCATTTCTACTTCCCTTGCGCTGCCACCTCCAAGCCCTGGGACCCCTACATACTGGTCTTAATCCTCCTGCTACTGAATACCTGGGACTGTTCAGCTTCATTTACCTTTCATCAGACCACTGATCTGCTCGAAACATCCACAGCCTCTGCAGCATTGTGCAGATTACCCAGACTCTGAGCGGTTTGCTCCTTTCTCTGTGATGTCTCTGTACTAGCCGCCCAGTCACCACATAGCAATTGCCAGACTGGATCAGACCCAAGTCCACCTAGTCCAGTGTCCTGTCTCTGACAGTGGCAAGTACCAGGGGAGTCAGAGGAATGTGAAAGACCCCATGGTAAACAGACATGGGATAATCCCAATCCCTAACAGCCACAGACTGTCTTAAATCCCGAAACATGAGGTTTGATATCTATTCCCAAATAACATTAACATTTAGTTCTTGTTATCCATATGCATGCCCAATCTCTTTCTGAATCTTCCTAAATCCAGTGTCAATGAGTTCCACGGTTGAATTATGTGTTGTGTGCTGAAGTAGCTCCTTTATCAGTTTTGAATTTGCCACCCTTTCATTCTCATTGAAGGTCCCCTTGTTCTTATGCTATGGGCCAGGGAGAACCAAAGCTTCTGATCCACACTCTCTAGAACATTCTATCTATCTCCAACAATCCCAGTCCGTCTTATGAAGTACATCTCTCCTATATACTTCTGCAGAGTTGCTTTCCCCTAGAAAATACTGGTCACAGTCACACTTGTTGGGGCTCGCAGCTAGTGAGGGCTGCATCTCCACCACTGCAGGTACTAGTTTGAAAGGTCATAATGATCCTCTGTTTTAAATACTGTCCCCTCTAAGCATTTCTGGTGCATGGATCTAGTCATTCCCATCATCCTCTTATGCTCTGTAGTCTCTCTCCTTGACTGTTGTG
This sequence comes from Gopherus flavomarginatus, assembly GCF_025201925.1. NCBI lineage: Eukaryota > Metazoa > Chordata > Testudines > Testudinidae > Gopherus > Gopherus flavomarginatus. The sequence goes on from NC_066631.1 coordinate 9,907,584, forward strand.
TTTCATGTACCATGTGCAAGAAAATAACAGGAGAGGACTCCATACTTATAAAACTAAATTGGTTCTTTATTAAGAGAACTATCTACAGAGACGCTCCAGTTGCAGCTAGCATTCCAGCCATGTGCACACAGACCAGCTTCCTGGTGTCCTCTCTAAACTCTTCCCTCCTGCAGCCTGTGTTTCTTCTCCTTCCAAGTTTGATGCAGGTTGCTACACCACATCTCCTGCTACATTGCAAATATTGTCCTGCTGAACCTCTTCCCCAGATCTCTTTGAATGATATCTTGGTTCCACAGTAGCATGTTCCACTTTCCAAACTGATGAATCCCATATGGCAAAACTTCAAAGACTAAATTTCCCTTTCAAAGTGAAGATCATCCCTTTGACATGCTGGTGAGCTGCTTGCTTGTAGGAAAAGGCACGTTTAACTCCCCCTGCCTGCGCATGGGAATAGTCCGTGCGTGAGAAACAAGCGATTGTGAGAAGCACTCTCTTTATGTTCATGATTAGGTAGGAGGTACAAATGCCTGCCCCCTTATGTGACTCAAGTGAAGATTGTTATTATCAGTGAGCTGCTAGGTTACTCAGCCTGGTGCATTGCTTGTCTGTTCTAACTTGCAAACTTTAGCAATTAAAGCATTTACCTTCCAACTAAACTATCTGCAGCAGGAAGGATGGTCTTGTGGTTAGGCCACTGCATTGACCTGGGTTGAATTCCTGGCTCTGACGGAGGCCCTTAATTTCACTCCCTCAGTTTCCCCCCTTTTATACAATTGGTAAAACAATTATTCTCTAGCTCCTGGGCATGTTATTAGGATTTATTCATTAATATGAGAGGTGCTCAAACATGATAAATGCCATATTAATCCTATCTAGGTAGACAGTGACTTTTTTGCCCTAGGGGAGCACATGTGATCAGTATCTGGTCACATTATGAAGCTCCTTGACTGTTACCCTCATGTTTGAAACTAACTCGCGCCTTTAATCTCCCTGCTGAGGAGAAAGAAAATCGCTGGTTTGTAAGGAGACCACCCTGTATACATGGAGCTGGTGTTGCTCTCTGACGGATCCCCCTTGGACACAAACAACGAGTATGGCTCTGTGAGAGAAGCAAGCAGCAGATGACTTGGAATGTGAGCCAAAGAAACAAACCATCAGTGCTAGCCCAGTGGGCTCTGGATCTGGCGTGTGCTGGAATTGTTCCAGAACTTGAGTTACACCCTGACCCTAGTCAATGGCACTAGCTCAGCTGCCAGGTCCAGCTTCCTTGAAAGGAATGTTCTGCCGTATGGAATTCCTCAAGTTGGAAAGTAGTGACTCTGCTGCCATTTGGACTCAAGGGCTTTGTAAACGTGGGCTTTAACCATCCACCTGCTGGGCTGTGGTAGGACACGGCGGTAGGGTTGCTAGGTGTCCGGTTTTCGACCATAACGCCTAGTTAAAAAGGGGCCCTGACGGCTTCAGTCAGCACTACTGACCAGGCCGTTAAAAGTCTGGTTGGTGGTGCAGCGAGGCTAAGGCAAGCTCCCTGCCTGCCCTGGCTCCACATGGCTCCTGGAAGGGCTGGCATGTCTCTGAGGCCCCTCCGTGTGCTGCCCCTTCCCCAAGCACCAGTTCTGCAGCTCCAGTTGGCTGGGAACCGCAGCTAATGGGAGATGCCGTGGCAGCACCTGCAGGCAGGGACAGGGCACAGAGCCACCTTGGTGCCCCTGTGCCTAGGAGCCAGACATGCCAGACACTTCTGGGAGGCACCTGAAGTAACCGCTGCCCAGAAGCCACACCCAGTGCCCCCCTCAACCCCAACTCCCTGTCCCAGCCCTGAGCCCTCTCCCACACCCAAACTCTCTCCCGGAGCCCACACCCCCTGTCCCAGCCCAGAGCCTAATCCTGCACTCTGAACCGCTCTGACCCAGCCTGGAGCCCTCTCCTGCACTCGGAACCCTTCTGACCCAGCTCAGAGCCCCCTCCTGTACTCGGAACCCTTGAGCCCCAGCCCAGAGTCCCTTCTGCACCCCAACCCCCTGCCCCCTCCTGCATCCCCAAACCCTCATCCCTGGCCCCACCCCAGAACCTGCACACCCAGCAAGAGCCCTCAACCCCTCCTACACCCCCACCCTTTGCCCCAGCTTGGTGAAAATGAGCAAGTGAGCGAGGGTTGGGGAGAGTGAGCGACGGAGGGAGAGTGGATGGAGTGAGCGGGAGCGGGGCCTTGGAGAAGGGGCAGGGAGGGGCGGGGCTACAGAGCAGGGGTGTTCAGTTTTCTGTAACTAGAAAGTTGGCAACCCTATGCAGCGGAGACCCTTGATCAACAGTACTCGGACAAACTCACTTCCCGCCATTCCTTTGCTGCCTCGTGTGACTCCTATCAACTGCAATTGCACACAGCACACAAATAGACCCATCAACCCATCCTGCCACCTTTCACAAGCAAGGCCTTCTCCAGGGAAGGTTTCAAATTAACACACCTTCCCACCTCTTCCACCTGCCCCACTTCCTGACCATCCTGCCTCTGCAAGAAGAGTCTGCACTGATCTCGCTTCCCATTTAATTTGTTTTGGTTCAAGTTACAGTCAAGGATAAAGTCACTGATATTTCAGCGCTGAGATAGGATCTCCCCATCTGGCCCACCATTAATAAGATCCCAGGCGTCTGAGCAGCCTGATTTCCTTATCTCCCCTCGGCAGATGTGCGTAACCCACCTTTCTCTCTCTGAAAGAAAGCAGCTTCCTGGAAATCAGGAGCAACTCCGCCTGCTCCTTCCAACTAGAAAATGTTTAGCAAGGTGGCCCTAGGGAGAGCCTGTGTGCAGTTATTTCCACCTGTACCAAGCATGTGCAAAATGCTGCCATCCTGAGTAGGAAGCATTTCATGCCTGCTCTGTTTGGCACAGGTGGCAATGACTAAAATGGGGAGAAATAATGGATTATTCGGGTTGGCAATTTCAAAAAATGAGACAAAAAATTGTTGCCGGTTGGACCAAACGTGACATTTTTTGCAATTTTTGGTGAATTGAAAAGTCAGAAAAAATGTCCGTTTCAGGTTGAACTAAACGTTTTAGTCTGGAGCATTTTTTTTAAATGGTTGAATTTTTAAAAATAAAAAGAAAGGAAGTTTCAAAATCAAAAGTCATTTTGACCTGAAAAACGGAAACATTTTGTTTAGAAAAGGTCAGAACAAATTGGTTTTGAGGGTTTTTTTTTTTTCAGAATTTGTTTTTTTCCCCCTCCTCTCGACATGAACAGTTCAGCAAAACGGACACAAATTCACGGAATGTATCAGTGTCGCCAGATCTGCATTTGTCACTGAAAAAGGTTTCGGTTGAAAAATTTCACCCAGCTCTAGAAATGACTCCACAAGGTGCAGAGCAGTGGAGGGTGGGACAGAGTCCGAGCAGGGACTGAGAGGAGCAGCCCCTTTGTGTGTATGTGTGTGCATAGATTGTTGATTAATCACTGTGCTCTGGGCCCCTTTATGCCAACTGCACCAGAAAGCTAGCAGATTCATCCAGTGGAACTTTTCCACTGCTGCTAATCCCTTGGGTTTCTCCCCTAGCTGGGTTCTTAAGGAGTTTCCCTCCCTTTGTACACTGGGGAGAGGGATTCTCACCCACCCTTGGAACTTGGAGACACTTCAGATGAGCACTGTCATCTCCTGAGGTTTTCCGGCACGCATTTCCCAGAGATGTAGTGGGATCAGAATGTACTCAGGGAGATGCCTTAGGGTCTGGTGCTGGGATCTGGCTAGCCTGTGGTTGGTATAGGACATGGGGTGGCAGCAGTGGGGCCACTGTCATCTCTCTAGCTTTCTGATTTGAGGGCTGGTTTGGTCCCTAATGTAAACTGGAAAAGGTTCGGGGCTGCTGTCCCTTATGCCCAGCTCCCTTCAGCCACAAGAGGTAACCTCTGTGATGTGGGTTGAGAGGAGCTGTGCCAGCCTGAATTCTCAAGGGAGGCTTTGCCAGCCTGCCAGATCCTCTTAGCTTCACATCCCCTTTGTGTTGGCAGAGCAATGCAAAAGGGCTGTAAAACAGAGAACTGGGCTTCTGAGCTTGTCCCGGAAAATGGAGCCTGAACTGCTGACATGTGCTTCTCCCAGCACATGTAGATGGACGGGTGGGCTTGCTCCCTGGCTGCTGGGTGTTCAGCATTTAGCATGTGGTTGGCTGAGGATTGGCCGGGGTTGGTTTAGCGCTGACCCAAAAGTTTGCCTGCCTGAATGCAGCGTTCCTAAGCCAGATCCCCAGAGAGGAGGCAGCTGGAGGTTGAACAAAGGGTAGGAATAAATGGTAAATTCTCAGAATGGAGAGGTAACTAGTGGTGTTCCCCAAGGGTCAGTCCTAGGACCAATTGAATGATCTGGAGAAAGGGGTAAACAGTGAGGTGGCAAAGTTTGCAGATGATACTAAACTGCTCAAGATAGTTAAGACCAAAGCAGACAGTGAAGAACTTCAAAAAGATCTCACAAAACTAAGTGATTGGGCAACAAAATGGCAAATGAAATTTAATGTGGTGTGACAAAGTTCCTCCTCTACCTTAGTGGGTCCTGTGCTTATTGGCGGATTTGTTCACCTCAGTGATCTTCCCCTCTTGTGGAACCCACAGTCTGGGTCAGCTCCTCCTGTATCTGATCAGGAGTTGGGAGGTTTGGGGGGGAAACCGGGCCCACCCTCTACTCCAGGTTCCAGCCCAGGGCCCTGTGGATCACAGCTGTCTATAGTACCTCATGTAGCAGCTGCAGGACAGCTACAACTCCCTGGGCTACTTCCCCATGGCCTCCTCCAAACATCTTTATCCTCATCACAGGATCTTCCTCCTGGTGTCTGATAACACTTGTCCTCCTCAATCCTCCAGCAGTACTCACTCACTCACTCACTCCTTCTTGCTCCCAGCTCCTCTCACATGCTCCTTCTCCTCTGGCTCCTCTCTGCCTGACTGGAGTGAGCTCCTTTTTAAACCCAGGTGCCCTGATTAGCCTGCCTTGATTGGCTGCAGGTGTTCTAATTAAAGTAGCTATCTCTACTGCCTTCTAGAAAGATCTTAATTGCCCCCAAGTGCCTTGATTAACCTGGAGCAACTGCCATTTGGTTACTAGGGTACTAGGGATTTGTTTAGCCTGGGGCTAACATACCTGTTTCTCAGTACTTTACTGTAGCCATCTGGCCTTGCCCCATCACAGTGGATAAACGTAAAGTAATGCACATTGGAAAAAATAATCACAACTATACATACAATATGATAGGAGCTAATTTAGCTACAACTAATCAGGAAAGAGATCCTGGAGTCATCGTGGATAGTTCTCTGAAGATGTCCATGCAGTGTGCAGCAGCAGTCAAAAAAGCAAACAGGATGTTAGGAATCATTAAAAAAGGGATAGAGAATAAGACAGAGAATATCTTATTGCCCTTATATAAATCCGTGGTACGCTCACATCTCGAATACTGCATACAGATGTGGTCTCCTCATCTCAAAAAAGATATACTGGCATTAGAAAAAGTTCAGAGAAGGGCAGCTAAAATGATTAGGAGTTTGGAATGGGTCCCATATGAGGAGAGATTAAAGAGGCTAGGACTTTTCAGATTGGAAAAGAGGAGACTAAGGGGTGATATGATAGAGGTATATAAAATGATGAGTGATGTGGAGAAAGTGAATAAGGAAAAGTTATTTACTTGTTCCCATAATATAAGAACTGGGAGCCACCAAATGGAATTAATGGGCAGCAGGTTTAAAACAAATAAAAAGAAGTTCTTTACACAGCTCCCAGTCAACCTGTGGAACTCCTTGCCTGAGGAGGCTGTGAAGGCTGGGACTATAACAGGGTTTAAAAGAGAACTGGATAAATTCATGGAGGTTAAGTCCATTAATGGCTATGTCATAAACAGATAGCTAAGGGTTAATGTCTCTTTCACCTGAAAAAAAAGTAACCTGAAGCACCTGACCAAAGGACCAATCAGGAAACACGATTTTTTTCAACTCTGGGTGGAGGGAAGTTTGTGTCTGAGTTCTTTGTCTTCTGCCTGAATCTCTCTCAGCTATGAGAAGGATTTTTCTATTTCCTGCTTTCTAATCTTCTGTTTTCAAGTTGTGAGTACAAAATGGTTTGTTGTTTTGTATTTACATGTCTATAGTTGCTGGAGGGCTTTGAATTGTATTCTTTTTGAATAAGGCTGTTTATTCAATATTTCTTTTAAGCAACTGACCCTGTATTTGTCACCTTAATACAGAGAGACCATTTGTATGTATTTTTCTTTCTTTTTTATATAAAGCTTTCTTTTAAGACCTGTTGGAGTTTTTCTTTAGTGAGGAACTCCAGGGAATTGAGTCTGCAGCTCACCAGGGAATTGGTGGGAGGAAGAAGTCAGGGGGAGATCTGTGTGTGTTAGATTTACTAGCCTGACTTTGCATTCCCTCTGGGTGAAGAGGGAAGTGCTTTTGTTTCCAGGACTGGAATTAGAGAGAGTGGACTCCCTCTGCTTAGATTCACGGAGGTTGCTTCTGTGTATCTCTCCAGGAGCACCTGGAGGGGGGAAGGGAAAAGAGTTATTTCCCTTTGTTGTGAGACTCAAGGGATTTGGGTCTTGGGGTCCCCAGGGAAGGTTTTTGTGGGGACCAGAGTGCCCCAAAACACTCTAATTTTTTGGGTGGTGGCAGCAGTACCAGGTCCAAGCTGGTAACTAAGCTTGGAGGTTTTTCATGCTAACCCCCATATTTTGGACGCTAAGGTCCAAATCTGGGACTAGGTTATTGACAGGCTATTAGCCAGGATGGGTAAGGGATGGTGTCCATGGCCTCTGTTTGTCAGAGGGTGGAGATGGATGGCAGGAGAGAGATCACTTGATCATTACCTGTTAGGTTCACTCCCTCTGGGGTACCTGGCATTGGCCACTGTCAGTAGACAGGATACTTGGCTGGATGGACCTTTGGTCTGACCCAGTACAGCCATTCTTATGCCCATCATTTTGTTTCCCTGCTAATTGTTATACTACCATTAACTGCACATGAGGGCAGTACGTAGTGCCTGCAATGGGGGCAGCATCCATGCTCTCTCGCTCCAGTGGGTAAGTGGTGTGTTGTCTAGCATCATTTTAGCCTCTCTCCCCTTCTCCACTGGCCTGGGCAAAATTTCTCCAGTGCTATGGCAAGTGCTTCCAGAGAGGGTGATGCCTTTTGCTTCAGCTGTTCTGCCCCCAGAAGTGCCTGGATTGGAGGCCTCCATGTCTGATGCTCCTCCCACCTGCCCACCTTTTGGTATTCATCACTGAAATGACGCTGGCAAAAGGGTAAATTCCTGCAGTAACTCCTCTCCCTCCGGGAGTGTTCGTGTCGCTGTCATTGCAGCACCGCATGGCCCTTTGCTAGATGGAGGTGTCAGAAACAGCTGATGCCCTCCTGATTGTCTGACCAAAGGGCTTTAAAGAAAGGGAGTCTCCCAGAGAGTGACCTGCTCCCCATTGCCACAAGGCCCGCATCTCGGGGGGATGCCTCTGGCCTGTAAAGAGCTAATGGGAAGACTGCAACACTGAAGCAATTAATAATCTTCCACCCTCACCTCCTCTTATAATCCCCCAGGATCCCTAAAAGGGGTGTGATGCAAATGGGAGTTTCCACAGCCAAAGGTGCGAGCCCAAAGTATGTGCTGCACTGAGTTCTCCCTCCCACAGCCATCCATTGTCTGGGATGTTCAACAGCTCTAGGGAATTAGGCACACATCTCCCATTAACTTCAGTGGGACTTGGGTGCCAAATTCCCTTAGGGTCCTTTGAGAATCCCAGCTTAAAATACTAACTCTGTGCAGAGAGAATTCTGCTGCTACAGCATTGATTTCCTGTATTTGTTTGCCCTAATTACTGATGCTGCTACCTAGAGAGAAATGTGATCTAGCAGTCTGAGTACAGGCTTGCTGCAATCCCATGATGCCCTCCTTCAGTGCCCTTGGGTGAGTATCTCCACTGCTCTGTGCCTCAGTTTTCCAGTCTGGAAAATAGGCTAAGGAGACTTGCCCACCTTTCTAAGGTGCTGTTAGATTTAATCAGATGAAGTCTGCAGAGAGGAGCTAAGTATTTAACTACTAGGGACATATTAGATTATTTTGACTGTAATTTTCAAGTTGAAGTCCTTATCTTCACATTTAGCTGTGAAGCACTTGATACAATTTTGTTGCTAGATAAATAACTAGATGTGAGCACATTGCACCACAAAACATTATTATCGCATGAAAGCAGCTTCCTTGTTTCTTAAAGATCTAAAGAACTCATTGAACCATCTTGCTGCCACTGTTTCCTTATCCTCGTCCACTGGGCTTTGTTTTTCATCTCCCCCTGTGCTCCCTCAGCAGCTTGGGATGAAACTCCTCTCATCTAGGCTATGGTGCCTTTAAGAGAAGCCAGCTATGATAGCCATGGAGCTGCCTTGCAATAGTTTATGAATGCTGTGTGTCACCCTGCTTATTGCGATGGTGTTTACTCTATGGCTATATTGGTTTAACTCAATCTCAGGCTGTCTGGGTACACACAGGAATAAAACGAATGGCTCAGGATAGCCACCTATCAGCAAAAGCTTAAGACTTGTTGAGGGTCAGCATTGTTCAGGGTAAAAAAGAATGGTCTTTGCCAGTGCCAGAACTGTTAGATTTGATTTTTGCAGGCCCAAAGACAGAATACTGGTTTGCCTAGGAATGGCCAAGGGCCCCTGGGAGAACACAGAATTTCGGTTTAAAAAGGACCCTCTCTCAGGGAGAGGGTGAGCAAAAGAGGCAGAAGACAGGCACCTGCTGGGGATGTCTGGAGAAGCTTGGTCTTCCTAGGTGACCATCAGGGGACAGTAGGACAGTGGTGAAGAAGATGTGCGCACAGACTGTTATTTTAAAATCCTTTTTCTTTAGAGCTTTGCTCCTACTGCTAAATGAACAGTACTGGTGTGTTGATTGCTGTATATCTCTGGTCACAGACTGAAGGGAGAAACGGGATGTGCCTGAACCCCGTCGGACTTGCAGGGCAGTAAGGTCTTGGCAGAGATGGGGTGCTATATCCAGTCCCAGTCTAAGAATGGCAGACTTGCAAAGTTCTGCCCCGAGGCAGGTGGAAGCACAAGGCCTAACTCCTGAGGGGTTGCACTCCGAGACCAGAGAGGGGACAGATGCACAAGCAGCCCCTTAACCGTGACCCAGCAGAAGTGCCTTCCTGTAAAAGTGCCTTCCTGGTGGGCAGCATATGCTGCTTAGAACCTTCTGCCAGTCCCACCAGGAAGGGGAGAGCTTCCCACCAGGGAAGCACTCCCTTCAAGCTCTTCACGCTGACTAGTAGCTGTGGTTCCTCCCCATGGGGGAGTGCTGCTCAGGGTTAACAGAGACTGTGCATTAAGACTGGGAAGTGGCTGGCTTTGCACCACACGCTTCTAGCAGGGAGAGAGGGCTAAGTCCCCAGACCACTGAGAAATCCACCTGCCCTTGGAGTGACTTATCCTGGGGCTCTGCTTCCCTGCAGGGTAAAGAATCCAGATCCTTCTTTCCTCCCCTCAAGCACCCATGTGCTACAGAGGCAGCTGGGCACTAAGTGGCAGAAGGCATGAGCTCGCCACTCTGTCTTCAGATGAGATTTCCCTACCTCACATACAGAGGTGGAGGAGAAGCGCTGGCAGACTTGCTCCTAAATAGGGTGGTTCATCAAAGATTCCCAGGGGGCTTTGGTGGGTCTTCACACTGACTAGTAGCTGTGGTTCCTCCCTCCCGGGGAGTGCTGCTCAGGGTTAACAGAGAGGCCTTTCGTTGTCTTGTGCCAGGTACAGCCTGACCTTCATTCATTGCTATAAATTGGCTCTGAGAATACCCAGGGAGGGGGGACAGCTTTGCCTTCCACATGCAGCCCTGCTATGCCGGACTGCGGGGATCCCTGCCATGCCAGTCTGACCTCACTAGCACTGGGCGAGCCTGGGACAGATGTTCCACAAATGCTTGTCTGAGTGTAAGAAACCGATTGAAACTCAGCCACCTTCCCGCCCTTCCTTTGGCTGCAATCCACAAACTCCAGAGCCAGGAGGTTTCACCCAGAGAGTCCCTTGGAGCAGCCTCATTGGATTGACGTGGAGTAGAATTTGGCCATTAGTCTGGGGCAGGCCCTCTGTTACACAGAGAGCTCTTTGAGATCCTGTCTCTCAATGCAATGCAGATGAACCTGCCGCTAATTGCTTTAAAAAATCCAGGTTGCCGTGACAACTCAATGGGCTTGATGTGAGCAAGCGCTCGTTCTCCCTGCCTGGGTGTAGCATGTGTGACAAGACTTTCCCCCTCTCCCAGAGCTCTTTATAATCTACTGTGAATGCTTGTGGAAGCCCCCGAAAGCAGGTGCAGAGGGTTTTTTGGAAAGAACTCATACTGGGGTGAGCGAGAGGCCAATGGCCATCTACCTCCTCCTGTTGGCTCAGCTTAGCTCCTTCCTGGAACACTGAATCAGCAAATCACTGGCAGAACACCTGTATATCAATAATACAACCAAGGCTCCGGCACCAACTCTGTGTTATTCTATCGAATAATACTTAGCCTGTGTATGGGGCTCTCCATCGGAGGATCTCAGACATTAATGACTTATCTATCTATCTATCTATCTATCTATCTATCTATCTATCTATCTATCTATCTATCTATCTATCTATCTATCTAACTTCGATGGCTTCCATTACCATAGTATTTGTGCACCTCCCAGCCTTTAATGTCATTATCCTCACAATTCCCCTGAGAGCTAGGGCTGTGCTTTTATCCCCATTGTACAGGAGGGGAACTGAGGTACAGAGAGGCTAAGTGACCTGCCCAAGGTCGCACCGGAAGGCTGTGAACTTGAATCCAGGTCTCCCAAATCCTACTGCTCTAAGCCCTAGACCATCCTTCCTCAACCACTGGGCGGTATGGGGGTAGCATTATCCCTGTCATGCAGTAGTTATTTAATAGCAACTCTGTATACCAGTGCAGGACAGGAAGTGAAGATTGTCTTGCCCTGTTGAATGAACAGGAGGATTCAAGGGAGGCAGAATTTGCTTCCCAGAGCGGGAATGTGACCAGGATGCTGAGGTTAGCACTTACCTGCTCTGGCAAAATACTGCATGGGATCTTTAAGCATCATAAACAGCTAGGGCCTTGGGTTTTCACATTGCCAACCAAACATCCCTTGCTAGCCCCATGGAGGGATATTGGTCCATTAGTGAGGCCTTGTCTATTCTGGACTTCCCAGGAGCCTTAGCAACCTTGGAAGCACTAGTGTAGACAGGCCCCCAGCAATCACTAGCATTTTGACCTCCATGTCATCTAGTGCTGCTCCAAACCACAGGTAGATAAGATGGGGGTTGACACGTGTCCCGTTTACACTCTGTGCTCCCTCCATCCCATTGCCACCGCTGGTAGAGCTGCACTGATGGTTGCAAGAGTGGGAAATTTTCATTAAGAAGCCTAGTGCTGATACAGCCTAAGAGGGAAGAGGTCTGGACGCTGATGCACCAATACCACTCTAGGCAGCACCTGACTTTTTTTCCCCTGACCTGCTCCCATCCAAATATGGAGCTCACGCCAGCTTGTTCAGTTTGGGAGCTGTACTGGGAGCACAGGAAGTGGGAATAGTTCATAGCACTGCAACGTAAGGGTCGAGGGTGTTTATCAACACACACGTAGAAGAGGAAACTGTAGCCACCATCTGCAGCATTAGATGCAGGCTTCATGGACTGGGGCTGTGCTAAGCCAGCAGGACTCCTCTGGCACATGCATGGCGGGGTCTTCTGACACAGCTAGACAGCAGCCTATCAGGCTCTCTAGGTGGCCTTAGAACAGCCATTTCAACGGAAAACCTGACAGCAAAGTCACTGCTGGCACATGACAGTGTCGCTTCTCGTTAGAGCCCACTGAGTGTGTTGTACATAATTTGTTTCCTGGAATGAAATGTGTTACGGAGGCAGCATTTAATCACCTTGTAAAAAGGGATGAACACAATCTACCTGCTGGGGCTAACAAATAGCTAAAAGGGAAACCCAAAATATGCACTATGTACCTTGCAGAGTTAGCTGCTTTGGGGACCTCCTAGGGGCCTAGCATTAGTGTTGTAAAATTGCTGTGGCCCAGGGATGAGAAAGTGGGGGAACAAAGATAAAATATCTGGCATGGAAGACACTGCGTAGGAGGCATACAAAATAACACTGGCTCAAATCCCCCTGCATCTGTAAGCCGATGCCACCCTGTTGGTTTCAGTGGAGCTGCCCTTCGTACCCCAGGGAGAAACCTGGCTCTTCGAGTTTTATTGAAGAATGAAGGCCATGAGCTTGTCTACCCAGAGGCATCCAGGAAAATTAATCCAAATGAACGAAAGGTGTGAATTTGAAGTGGATTAGTTAAACTGAATTAAAGCCACTTTAATTCTCATTGCCATTGTCCACACAGGGTTTTAATGCAGTTTAACAAATCCACTTCAAACTCACGACCTTTAGTTAAATCAGATTAATTTCCTGGCTGTCCCCATGTAGACAAGCCCTCTGTAATAGGGTGACACGTTGTCTGATTTTTTCAGAGGTGCTGAACATCATGGGCAATGGGAGCTGCAGGTGTTCAGCACCTCTGAAAATCAGGCCCATAATGAGCACTTTGAATACGGTGCTTCCTTTGGGTTCTTCCATCAGCCCCTGCCCAGCTTTTGGCGGATGTGTCTGATGGCTTCCTCCCTTTCACAGCTAGCTATTTGCCTGCTGATTTCATGGCTAGTGCAGCCAACCCTGTTTTCCACCCTGCAGGAGCATCAGCAACATCATGGAAAGCAACACTGGGCATCTGGGAGAGAGATTCCTTCACCTCCCTACAGGAAGAGATGCACCTTCCCCAAATAAGCCTCTCCAAGAACATGCTGGTTTTTCCTTGAGTAGCACGTGCCACCATTTTGTTTAATGGCTGCTTGTGCTTTGAGCCCCTTCCAGGCTGCTGGAGATAAATCAGCCGTCTGGTTGCACTGGACAGCAAAGGACAAAATGAATGATGGGAATCAGTTATCCTGTGTCAGATGAGGCCCCCGTGTTGGTATGGTAACAACAAACAGCCTGTTGCTGTGTGTGCACAAAGGCCGCCTTGCGTCGTGGTGGCAGAGAACCGCAGCCAGAGTCATTTTTTATTCACAGCAGGCAAAGGATGTAAAATCAAAGTAATGGGAGGGGAAGCGGCTGCCACTTAACTTTTTCGTGCCTGCGCTGAGAATGATTAATTTAGATAGGGCACAGCAGCCAAGCAACGCCACAAGGTTACACAGCCCTCAGCCAGTGCTCTCCGCAAGCTGGGGGATTGGGCTGCCCCAGCACACAGCCATGTTGGGCATTTTCTTCCCACGTTGCCTTTGATCTGCTTCTATGAGCGGAATTTTGTCACCTGTTCTCAGGGCTGGTTCAGCCAAAGCTGGCAGAGCTGAGGGGGACCCAGCATTGCTCAGGAGATGTTTACTGCTCACTGTCTGGTTTTGCGTTACCTTCTTCACGCTGCATGAGATGTGGGGTCATAAAGTGAGCCTGGGAATCAGGATGGGCTTTGCCTTTATCCTGGGCATGTCAGAGGCTCTCTCTTCCCCTTTCTAACAGAAAACCTCCCGCCAGCATTTCCTCATTGGCCTCCGAAAGCACGTCCATTCTGGATGCATTGGGGCTGGTCCTGCTCTCCCTCATGGTGGTGGAAATCAGGGGTGGCTCTGATTTTTTTAATGGAGTAATGTTGGCGTCAATGAGCTCAGACTCAGGCCATGACCTAAGCATGGATGCTGCACGTCAGGGTGGTGAGATGCACTGTAGGAGGCTTGAGACTGACATCGCAGGGGTTAGTGTGGTTAGTCTCAAGTGTATTTGTAGCACGTCAGAAGCTTGCACAGCACTTCACTGTAGTACACCATCGTCTGTCCAGTACTGTCAGACTCTCCACACACACACAAAAGGAACAAACTCTCCCAAAGAAAAGTAAGGAACAGAGAGGAAGCTGAGCCTGTTTTTGTTACAGCTGTTTGCTGCAAAAGACAGTCTTTATAGTTCATGTTAATACAGGTTTATTAAGGATCCATATGCAAATCCCCTAGAAAAGAAATGAGATCTTGGTCATCCTATTCTGGGAATGTGACATTTCTATCACACAGGTGCGTGCACACCCACAGACCTGTAGGAGGAATGCTATTCAAGGCCACACATTTTCTCCAGTCTTTGGTTTGAGGAGCTGTGATGGGTGAAGCCATGTAGACTTTGATTAGGGGATGGATGTCAGGCTCCCCTCATTATTTATTGTGCTATAAAATTCAAGGTAATGTACATCCATAAATGCTTCTAAGAGTTTTGCACATGACAGCTGTGCATATTTTATGGAACAGACACTCTTTTGAGACAAGGGGCTTTGCAAATGGAGCCTTGGGTGATTAATGTCACAGCCTTCAGCTGGGTGCTGTCTTCGTTAAGTGTGGCACAAAGTTAATTTCCCACAGTGCCTTGCAAATTTATATTGCTCTCCTGTTGAGAGGCAGGTGGCTAGTGGAAAAGGTCTGTATTTCCTTTCTGGAAGTCTCTCTTTGGAGCTGGATTTTCTAGTAAAAATTCCCCCATGGGAAAAGGGGAGAGAAGGGTCCAAGGCAAAGGCCAGCTCTGCTCTTGGCAGCTGGCAAGTGGAAAGGTGGAAGCGAGCACCCCAAAACTCTAGGATAACTTCCAATCTGAGCGTCACAGCACTGGCTTCATCTCTTGAAGGGCTGAGGGGAAGGAAAGCTCAGTGCTCAGAAGGTCTGCAGTACCGTGCACTCATGGGAGGAGTTCTGCTTTCTCTGAGTCCTCAGTGTGGGCAGAGGGCCTCAGAACAGGGTGTGTCTCTCTAACACCCACCAGCAGATATTAATTGGGTCTTAATTAGAAGACAGGTAATTGACAGAGTGTGTCAGTTAAGGGAATGGAGCTACTGCTGAAGGGCTAATTGAAGGGGCAGCAATCCCTCTGCTGGTGAGGGGGTTATGTATATTGACAGGAGGAAGAGTTGGGAGCCTGAAGGAAGGCACGAGTAGGCAGGACAGGCTGCTGCTGCCGTCCTGCCCCAGAAACAAGTGGGGAAGCTGGCAACTCACTGTAATGATGCACCACAGCCGAGCCTGGTGGTGGTGAAGGAGGCCTGGAGTGGTTGTGGCCTGGTGTCAAGGCCCGAAGAGACTCTCAGGGAGCCACCCTGTGACAGGCCCCTGTGCCAGTGGCAGCAGACCCAGTGGTGCACTGCTCAAGTGCCATTGCCACCCTGAGGGTGAAAGGGGTTCACAAGCCTGGGGCCCTGTAGCCAGGGGTGAATGTCACCTGAGGTGGGTACCCCCTGTGCAGCATGGAGTTCAGTATGTAGGGCTCAGAGGTGATGGGGCAAGGATCTGTTGCTCTGCATATTCCTGCCCCTCCTACCTTGGCATCTCCCCAGAGCATGGCCCAGCTATTTAGGCTGGGCACGTGGGAGTGGATTTGGCCCCATGTGCATGGCATTATGCCCCTTTTAAACAAACAATAGTTCCAGCTTTCCTAGCTCATCTTTCTCCCCCCTTTGCTCTTTGTCTGGTGCTGGGCTGGGAGGAAGCAGAGAGCAGCGAGAGTCTGCAGCCAAGGTGCCCACTGAATCCTCCACACAAGGGATGAACGTGAGCTTCTCAACCTTTCCCCTACATAGCAGGCAGCTCCCAGAACACATCAGTTTTTGCCTGGTTCATTAACCGAAGCTGCTTTGAAGTCTAAGGACTGAAAAAATCACAGTTCCAAGTCAGATCTGAGCTCCATCTCCTCCAGTCTCATCTCCAGCTATGTCCAGTACCAGCTGCTTCAGAGGAAGGGGCGAGCTTGGAGAGATGAGAGGAAGGGGTTGGGGGTTTGATAGTCCTAAAAAGCCCTGACTATCTTAGCCACTCCCAACACATGGGTTTGTTTGTCAGTGACGCACAAAACTTGAATGCCTCACTTCCAATCAGTGGCTGGGCTGCTTTCTGGCCCCCTTCATGGGCAGCCAAGATACATGCTGGTTTCTAAAACAAATACCTGGTTGGACAGCTAGCACCCTGATTGCAATCGGTCACCTGCCTTCATTAAGGGCCAAGTGTTACCAGGTGCTGAGTGGGGGGTCTGTCCCTGCTGGGAGCTGCTGTGCACCTCCCAGGATTGGGCCCCATGCTTCCATATGTCAGGAGACATGAAGCTGGTGTGTCTCCCTATACCCACGTTGCCTGCCCAGATCATGGAATTAGAGCACAAATTGGAGAAAATTGTCACACTTTGTAGCAGAGACGTTTATAAAGCAAACCAATTCCAAGATGCACATTTCTGGCTCATGCAAACAAGGGAAGAAAGGAAGCTGGCATCCCTATGGGGATTTAGTGTATTTGGCTGCTTTACAGCAAATTTTCCACCCTTTCAACTTTGAGTTTCTGATACTTGAAAAGTCAGCCTTGAATTTCCTGGGTTTCAATCTCTTTTTCAGAAAAAATTCCACGTTCTTGACTGGGGAAATTTACTCACATCACTGAGTGGTGCTCACAACCTCGACATGATCATATCAAAGCCACTTGTGTGGGAATCTAGAGAAACAGTTCATCCTTTCCTGAAGGATCAGATTCAAACCACCTACTCTTCCTGACCCCACAGGTTCAGTGCCCTTCGGAGGTGAATTAACTGAGTTCTGTGCAGTGTTGCTGTGTTTGGTTCCTTGCGTGCCTTCTTCTGAGTCAGATCTCCCGAGCACCACCTGTTGAGCTCACTGCTGGGTCAGCTTGCACCAGCTCACTTCCAGACTCCACTGGAGAAGGCTAATGGGCATGCTACAGTTTTACTGCCCATAGGGTTAAAGGCAATCCATCTCTTTCGCATGCAGGAGGTTGCAGAGGAAGTTGATTTGGCTCATTGAATCTGTACAGACAGGCTCCTGGCATCTCTCAAGATGGTGGGTGTGTGGCAGGCTGGAACTGCAGATCCATCTTCTGGAGTCGTACGTCCTTGTGGTCTTGCCCTTTGCAGTGGTGAAGCAACAAACAATTTCCCTTGTATTTTCAAGGTAAGCGGTGTGAGAGAGAAGAAGGCCGTTGGTTTGACTTGAAGGAGTGCTATAAACAACCCAACTCCTCTTTCCCCACAGTCGAGCCATCCTTTAACACATCTTCCCATCAGGCTTTCCTGTTGACACAAGAGCCTTTTATCCAAAGATCTCAAGTGCTGTGCAGTCATTGATTACTTATGCCTCACAGCCCACTTACATGGGCACTGGAGTATTCACTCCATCTCCATGATGGGGAAACTGAGGCACAGAAGATGTGACTTGTCCACTGTCACACTGTGACAGAGCTAGTTGTAGAACCCAAGAGTTCTCTAACCACTAGACAGCCCAATTAGGCCCCAACACCTTGAAATAACTTTTTTGTGGATAGAAGGCCTGATTTTCTCCTCACTTACACCCACTTTACACTAGTGTCACGCCCTTCATGCCAGTGGAGTTAGTTCTGATTTACACGGGTGCAAGTCCCGGAGACATCGGACCCAGACTTTTCTTGGAGACAGCCGCTGCAGAATGCTAATCACTAGATTTTCTTTTTCTTTCCCTTTCCTACTTCTGTGAGCAAATTCTTCCTCTTCCTTTTTTTGTAGTATCACAAATTTGGGAAGGGAACATCTGCCTGTGTGATTAATGGCTCATCTCCAAAAAAGCAACAGAGACAAATATTCTTCTGAATGCTGCAAAGAGAAATGAAGAAACAGGCGGCTAATTTTCAGCCATTATTTTGGAGCCTGAACTCCTTCCCAGCATCAATTTAGCTATTATTTCAAAAACTAATTAATCTTCACTCAGGCAGCTCCAAGGGACCTGTGTTTAGATAATTAACAGCCCGTGGATTATGAAAAGTCTTGCTTTCAGATTCTGCTACAGTGCTTGGCTTTAAGAACACTTACGCTCTCGTTCTGCTGAAAACCTCTTTTCATCAATCCATCTTTTTTGACAATTAAGAGCAAATAATTAGCCATGATGGATTTTGCTTGCTTTCTTGCAGCTCAGATCCATGTTTTTTTATTTTTGGTTCTTAAATGTTCTCCATCTGTGCAATTTTTTGGTGTCTTTGCTGCTAATTACAGCAGAGCAGGTAACTCAGCTTCTGCCATGATTATCTGGAGAAAGGGTATTTTATTTCTTTTGTTGAGAATTTCATGCAAGAGGGACTCAGAAGACAGATCCCCAGTGTTGGTGGGGACCTGATATTTTCCATTCTTAGGCTGGGATTTCCAAAGAGGTCTAAGGGATTTAGGCACCCAAATCCCACTGGCTTTCATTCTAGGCCAGCCTTAAAGTCCCGCTGCTCACTGAACATGCATATATAGTGTTGTAATGGAACGTAAAAGCCGCACCCTGGCACAGTCCCTGTGGGTAGGCCTACACTGGGATAGGGTGGCAGCCAGCTTGGGTTAGCTGATTTGGGCTTGAGGGCCCTGGCTGTGGGGCTATAAAATTGCAGTGTAGACATTTGGGCTCGGACTGAACCCTCCCTCACAGGGTCGCCGAGCCTGGGCTCCAGCCCAAACCCGAATGTCTCCTCTGCAGTGTTCGGCCCTGCAGCCTGAGCCTCGCAGTGAGCTCAGGGCCGCTGATCTGAGCTCTCAGACCCAGTGCCAGGGGTGTTTTATTGCAGTGTAGACTTATCATCAAGTGTTAAAAGATGCAGCAGATACCTCCTCAGCTGTGGCTAATTGGAGGGCCATCAACATCTGGGTCAGAGCTTGCAGCCCAGGCAGAAGGAGGTGGCCAGAGAGCCTGAGGAGGATGCTAAGTCCACTGCAAATTGGTCGAAAGCAGCTGAAGGAGCTGGAACCTCCAGGGACAAAGCACTGACATGAGTTGCTCTGTGAGAGGAGTGGGAGGCAGATGAAGGTAGGAAGGAGCCCTGGGAAGCCACAATTAGTCTGAGGGAGTCAGACAGTAGCTATTTAGTATGGAGTCTGGCTAGGAACCCAGAGGAGAAGGAACTGGGTTCCCCTACCTGACACCAGGAAGAGGGATATAAAGCCCTCCTGACAAACAAGGACTGGTGAGCCCAGGGTTGTACTGTACCTCTCCTGCAAGGGGTGGGCACTGTGAGCTTCCTGACTGGGGGGCTGACTCAGGAGAAGAGGCAGATGACTGCAGGCACAGAGGGTGTCAGAGTCAAAGAGGCTGCTGCACTGCACCTGGCCACGAAGGGGTGCTCTGCCCGGAGAGTGACCCCGCCACAAGTGTGTTTCCTTTTCTGAATGGGCACACTGAGCTGCTGCCCTCTCCCCCACAAAACTTGGGGCGAGTGCAAATTTGCATCTACGTGGGGGTTCAAATGTTGCGAGTCCAGCCTATGATGGGCCGGATCCTGAGCTGGTGAAGCACTTTGGGCTTCAATGGTGTGATGCAGATTTACACCAGCTCAAGAGCAGCCCTGTGTTCAGAACTGGGCATTCAATCAGTCCTGAACTTGTGCTGGCCTTAAGTCTGTCTCCCTCTTGTAGAAGTTATATACAGTCCGTACCAGCTGAGCAACAGCACAGAGCTACCAACTTAGGCCTTGCTCCCATTCCAGGGCAATGGAAACCCTGCCAAGGACAGCTTTCTCCAGTCAGCTGCAGCCTCCTCTAGCTATTTTACTTTGCAAACAAGTTTACTCACCTGCCACCGCCCCACCAGGGTTTATGTCTGTGTGTCATCGTAAGTAGGAATCCATTAATATTGGCTATTGTGGGAGAGAGATTTGGGAAAGGGCAGCAACGCTAGCACAGAGACTCAGGATTTAATTAATTTGAACTCCAGGAGCAGATTAAGGCACTCTGCCTGATAAGCCCTCTTAGTGACAAGATTGTTTATTAAGTTGCCTAGAGTTCACTATGTCTTCTGTATTGATGAAGTTTGTGGAGTTGCACTAGAGAAGAATCTGGCCAATCATGTTGCTCCAGGAGATTTGTGGGGGCTTTTTTTGGTGCATCTTAACTTGGGACAAAGTTCTACCCTCCCTTATGCACTGTGCAGCCTCAGTGAATCAGTAAGATTTGGGCTACCTGAAGAGGATCTTTAGGAAGTCAGTGAACTTACAAGAGCTAGCAGGAACCTGAAGAAGAAAATATAATACTACCCCCGTGTGTTTCTGGTCTCATTAGATCCTACTGAGTGTGTGACGTGTGATTTGCTCCTTGAAATAAAATGTGTGACAGATGTGGCATTTAATCACCTTGTAGAAACTGAGGAAAATTTCTCCAGCCTGAGTGACAAAGGGGGAAAAGACTCAGATTGAGAGAGAATGAGAGATGACCTTAATCCCCTGCAGTGTTAAATGGGTTTGTGAGAACTGACATCGGCCTGTCTTTACTGGGTGCTGCGGAATTAGTGTGGGGGGGAAGTGGGTTGACTTTGGGATAGAGGGAACTCATGAAACTGGACAAATATTTGCATTTCTTCAGGTTCTATAATATTAGTTGAGATGCATCCAAAATAGTTCAGTGTCTCAGGGAATGGATACAAACTCAATCAGCTTGATGTAGTGAAGATCGGAATTTACTGGGTTTTCAGCTGCTTAAATATCCGTGATTTCTGAAGTACAGACTTGCATTACAGTTTAATGTTTACTGACTTATAAAGCAGCAAATGTTTTCCTCTCTTAACAGGTATTCGGGACCAGGTTTCCTTGGGTTCCAACTGTTACTATTCCACTCCTGCAGCCTGATCACCTTGCACTAGGATCTCATTAGATCTCACCAGCTAAGCGGCATCAGCTTGGGTCAATGTTTGACTGTGAGATTTTCAAGTAAAGTCCATGATGCTCTAGAACGTGAGGTAGGTGGCATCCCTCCAGCTGAATTAGTAGTGAGTCAATGACCTAACATGGTGTTTGAGGAACAAGTTGTGTTGAAGGCCTGTGTGCTGCTTAGGTCTTGGCTGGAGGGGTTAAGTGGGATTCAGGTGCGTCAGTGCATTGTGCAGAGGTGCATTTCATCTGTGGAGTGGTCCATCCTGGGCCACCATCCTCCCCTTTCCTGGTTCTAGCAGCTTTGCTCAGTGTGGCTATACGTCTCTTTCATTGGTGTAATGTGTTTTAGGTTACTGCAGAAAGGCTTTGCAAGATGGGGAGTTTTGCAACATGCTCTCTAAGTCTCCAGGTTTTATTTCTGCCTTCTCTTCCAATGAAGAGGGGAAATGCCTGAAAATGACTTTTCTCTGGTTCTCTCAGACCAAGGGACTGTAGCCGTGCTGTCGCAGGAGACTGCATGGTTGCTTATGATTGAGGAAGTGATTTTTGATAGGTAGATGGGTCCCCCAACCCATTAGGGCTATTGCCATGGCCAAATTCTGACTAGGGTAATAGAGTTCTGCCTACCGAAATCTCCCCTGAGGTTTTTTCAATAGACTCTTTGTCTTTATTTCCTGGCCTACAATGTTGTGCTAGATCATTGCTGAGTGTTGTCAACCAGAAGTGTCTGCACTTCCCTGGTAGGTAAAGTGGTGGGTGGGCGGGTGGGTGAAAATGCAGACTGAGTAAAGCCTCAGAATTGCTCTTGATGAAAGGGTCTATATCTATAGAGGCTCAGAGCTCTGTCCGAGGTCCTGAAAAACTTGTTTTGGTAAACCAGACAGGTTCCTAGAGATGAATGATCGCATTGATGGATGACTCTCATGAACTGGCTTTATTGCCCTGCAACTGAAAAATGAGTGAACAATTTAATGGGTTTTGTCATGGTTAAGCAATTTGCAGAGTTGAAAAATAAATATCAAACCAGCAATACAGAGAGTGCTTAATTTGTAACGAAAGAGGAGCTTGGGCTCAAGCAACGATTTAATTTTAAAATTTAAACTGGTTCTGACTTTGAATGTGTGGCAGTATTATTGCCATTACCGATGACAAGAATACCACTGCACATTCAGTCATAACAAGTTTATTTGAAAGAGTAGTCTACTGTCCGTACTAGTGTTAGATATTTACAAGCACGTATTCTACATCATATACAAAGTAGTAGCTTGTGCAGAAAAATAAATTAAAATCAATTGCAGGAAAAAAATAAAGAAAGAAGTCTGAATATATTCTCCAGCCACAGACCTATCCACCTTTGCTCTGGCTTTCTCCGCAGGACCCTCTGCCATAATAGCGGGAGCGAGATAGAAATTCAACAAACAGTGCAGGAGTATGTGGGAGTGGGTATTGCAATGTTGGATGGGTGCAGGATTAAAAAAATAGTCCTCCTGCACTGAAAACAACATGAATACCCCATCCTGCAGCTGCCACTCTCCGGCCACCCAGCTCTGAAGGCGGCACTGCCACCACTAGTAGCGCAGATATAAGGGTGGCATGTTATGGTAATGGGACACATGGGATCCCAGTCCCACTGCAGGGCCTCTACCCTCTAGCATTTTTTTTGTCCATTCCATTTTCCACCCCAATCCCACTCCACCACGTTGCTCCCTGGACAGCTGTTCCACTCACCTTGCCCTGGTTATAGCCCTGATGGATAAAACTGTTGAAATTTCAGAGCAAAAACAGAGATTGTTTTACTTTCATAGAAATGCCAGAGCTATGAACTGCCAAGCCTCGAGATGCCAGGGCTCAGCTTCAGCAAGTCCTGGCACAAATGAAGCACTGAAAACAGACCATATTGGGGTGTTGTAAGAGGGTTGAGGGAGATTACTGGGCAAATTTGACACATGGTTTATATGACCCATTCTGTCAAATCAAAGTCTTTGAACTTGATTCCCCTCTTGTTTCTGGGCTGGAAGTAACTCTATTGCAGTCCGTTGAGTTACACTGTTTTAAAATGGGGGAAGTGGACTCAAGCCCACTGTTATTTTCAAATCTAAGGAAATACTTCCTTTTTAAGCTGCTTAGTTTCTCGAACAGATTATATTTGTGTGCAATAAATCTCTGAGGGTGAAAGCAACTCCTTGACCTGACTGCTAATTATATAGTACCAAGGTGGCAATTTGCCCTGCTGGGAGAAATATCGTCCTTTCCCCTGCATGGGACTTACTTCCTTTCTAATGCTGGAGCTGGAGGAGATCCATTTAAAGACTTCCCCAGTAAAACAGATGGAAAAGTATTGCTCTCCCCCCTGCCCTCCAACATGCTTTCTCTCTCATGCTTAATTTTTTTCCTGTGAATAAAGTTTTGCTGGAGGGTCCAGGAACTCCTGCTTCACTAGAAGCTAGGGTGCCCAGACAGCAAGTGTGAAAAATCGGACAGGGTCGGGGGTAATAGGAGCCTATATAAGAAAAAGCCCCAGATATCAAGTCTGTCCCTATAAAATCGGGACATCTGGTCACCCTACTAAAAGCAAAGGACTTTCTCCTGATGAAGCTGGAAATCTCTCAGTCAGATGGGAAGTCATCTTTAAAAGTAGAAAGGTAATCAAGGAGTGGAGGAAGCTGTAGATACAGATTCCCCCAGCAGATAGCAACCTGCCTGCTTGAAAATACAGTCTGTGTTGGAGGAGGGTTGGGGGAGGAGCAAGAAGAGCTATGAGATTGCAGCAATTGCCAAGCAGCAACACAGGTGATGCATGGTGGAGAGCTGCTGAGAAGCAGAGAAAGGAGCCTAAGTGAGACTAATTCAGTTTTGAAGCTGCTTGTGCTCCTCAGCTGATTACTCACCAGAGAACAAGAGCAGCAAAGGTATCGGCGAGCTCTGGAGATCCACAGCTAGGTTTGCTTAGTGGGAATGATAGTCCTTCCATGCACCCTGGACTGGGACTTAGGCGCTCTGGGTTTGATTCCTAGCTGTGCTACAGATTCCTGGAGTGATCCCGAGGCAAGACACTTAATCTCTCTGGATCTTATTTTGCCACATGTGCGATAGAGGGAATAATCCTCCTTTCCTCCCAGCCTTTAGCTGCCTGGTCTGTTTTGATGGTAAAGTCTTTGGCAGGGCTCTATGATTCTCTGCGTACAGCAGCACCTACCTCAAAGGGGCCCAGACCTCACTAGTATCAATATGAAGGGTTTCTAAACAGTGCATGCTGGGTGTCTTCAGTGACCTCCCCCGGGGCAACTTTTATTCTCCACCTGTCTGCAAGAAGCATCGTTTCCAAGGCTCTTTAGTAGTGTTGTGTTTCATTTTGTAAAGGAACTTTAGGTCTTTTTATTCTAGGGAAGCAGCCAGGCCACATTCCACGTGTGCCTTTACTCATTTCATTCTTGGAGGTGCAGGCTCTGAGAGAGATTGAGGTTGGCTGAACTCATGAATATGCATGAGTTCCACCTTGGAGATCTGGAGCTGGTGTCGTGGGTTTGACCTTTTGCTTTCCCTGAAACAAACACTTCCTCAACTCGCTCTCCCTTGCCAAGGCAGAGTCACGCTGGCAGCCCCCAGGCCAGATGTTGCTGATCCAATCCTGCTGTCAGTTAGGATGAGTTTGTTACTCCCAAGATTGTGACTGTTGTTGGCTGGTAATGAGAGAGGTTTAGATTTCTATAGCATCTGCCATCCCCAAAGGGCCCCGGACTACTATGATCCAGTCTTAAGCAGCTGCCCGGGGAAGTCAGACCCACCCAACACCACTCAGCTGTACGGCCTCCCTGGGATTTGGGTCCAAGCTTGGGGAGAGAGCCGGCTCCATGTGGCTCTCCATGCTGCTCCCTTCATGCCCCTCAGGCAAGTGGGTGAAGAGCAGTGAGAGAACTGACAGTCTTGTCCCTTCCCATCTGCTGACCAGAACAGTAGGCTGTAATCCAGACCTGATACAGGCCTTTTGCAGATGATTCCACCCAACCTCCAGAGCTAGCAGGCAGCTGGGAAGAAACTGGGACTGAGTCTCTTAGACAGAGCTCTGCCTAAAGGCACACTGAAATGAAGTCACCTCTGGGAAGAAGCACAGAAACTGTTTAACAGTGCCCAGCAATCTTACACACTGTCTGAAGACAGGAAGTGAAGACTGATGCTGTATCCAACTGAAATGGTGGGGTGAACAGAGCGGGTTGGGGTATAACTATGAGAACTGGAATCTAGCCAAGACATGGAGCTAACAGGATTGTACTTGAAAAAAGTGCCAGCTGTTTTTAACAGCCAGAACAGTCAGGACTTGGGTGATGAGAATGCCTCTCCAGTGGTGCATTGCCCTAACACAATGCCAAGGTGTTGGTTAAATACTAACTTGGGGCAGCAAGACCCCCAGTGTGATCACAGGTCAAGGGCTTTTGAAAAGTTAAGGAACAACCAAGGAGCATCCCTGCGTGGCTGGAAAATGTTACTTTATTCTTTATATTGTAGCAGTTACCCAGCAGGTTGGAAGGATGAAATGTGCCTGTATAGACACAGAGCCAAGCAGCAGATGTGGCAGAAGATACACATCTCACACACATGTGCTTTGGAGGATTCGAGTGCTCTTCAGCTTCCCCCGTCAGTGCAGGATCAAAGGAGCAGCATGTTTGCCAGACAGTACTGGAACATCAGCCCATCAAGACAGGTATCCTGCCTCAGCAACTAATACCTGATGCTCCAGCATAAGGCAAAACCCACCAGAATGCAACGGGTCAGTTGTGCAGCGCCATACGTTGGGGAGAGGAGATTCCTGCTCGATCCACAGGAGACTGTTTACTATGAGACCTCATGCCTAAACACAGATGAATTGCCTTCCATCTGGGGCCAAATTCATCCTTGGCATGACTCTGCTGAGGCCAACTGGGGGATGAATTTGGCCCACTGTGTACTCTGTGCACGAATATCTGTTGCCGCCACTTGGCAGAATGCTTACAGATAAGTATAAAGTCCAAGGTACCTTCACCCAATGAGTTAACTTACCAACTGGTTAGAGATTTATTCCAACATGCTTTCCTTCTCCTTGTTATTCTCTGTGGCTGGAGCTTTGTCTATCTCAAGGGGAGGGCAGAGCTCATTAACTGCAGCCTATTTCCTTTTAAACAGAATCCACATGTTACTCTTAGTTCCAGGGGATACTTTGGCCTTCAGAACCGGGTCCAGTCCAGGAGTCAGCAGAAGAGAGGGATGCTTCCTACACGTAGATACTTTGGTGCCCTAGAACTATTTTAGATATAGATATTTTGCGCAGTCCACTCATGCTCTGCAAAGATGGAACTAGGCTTCCATGGGGAACTGGAGCGGACTTTCCCCTTGATCCAGTGTACTCTAGGAGCAAGACCTTCTCCCCTGCCCTAGCTCCTTTATACCCAGTAACAGAACTAGTATGGCAGAAAGAGGCCCCAGGTTCTGCTGAGTGGGCAAGGGTTTCACCAGGGCAGGCACTGTGGAAGAGTGCCATAGAGCTGGCTTCCAAGCACCCCTTACAAGCGGGGAGTGCTCGGGTAAAAGGGGCGTGCCAGGGGTGTGGCTGCAGCACGTGGCACTGGGGAGATTCCAGACAGCACTGCAACCCATAGGGCACTCACAGAGGCTGCTGTGGCTGAGAGACCCAGAGGGCCAAGCGGCTTGGTACACCAGGAGCCATCGAGCTGGGAGGGTACAAAGATGGTTAAAGCTTCCTGAGCCCCCATGTCGCTGAGTGCTAAGAGTTCTGTGCAGCACCTCCTAGGAGCAGAGCACAGGATCACGCCTTAGGGATGAACATGGCCCCCATCACTGCTGCTCTGTAAGTGCCTCACCAGCACTTATGGATTTACCTTTCCAGTGCCCGCTGGAGTGGGGAAGTGCTGTCACCCCTACTTTACAGCTGGGGAACTGCAAGTACTCAGAGCGCCGACAGGATTTGTCCCAGGGGATAGAACCCAGCTGGGAACTGAACTCAGGTCTCCTGTGTCCAAGTCCACAGTCTTAATTACAAGGCCTTCTTTCCTCCCAAGTGAGAATGAACCCGTCGGAGGAGGAGGAGAGGTAGGTCAAGAAGGCAGGGTCCCATGGAAACTTTGTACTTGCTGCTTCTCTCTGTGTTCAGCTGGAGATTGTGATCCTGGCTGAGGTCTGGGAGCATGATCCCACTGCAGCTCAGCCCTATGTGATGAAGTCTGTCAAAGGTATGTTGAAAACACCTTCCTCCATAGTGTCCTGCCACTGAAGCTAGGTGGATGACTGCTTTAGACAATCTCTGCAAATGCCTTGAACCCACGAGAGTAAGATACTGAGTCTGAGAATCAAGCTCGTTAGAGCAAAGCCTATGGATCAAATCCTATCTGCCATTCATCCTAAAGGTAAGGCCAGAACTTTGTTCCAAAATAATGTTGTTCTGTGTCTCACAAACCTGGGCAGAAAAGGCTTAATCCAAACCACCACTAGGGTGGACTATAAGTAGCCCCTCGCTCCTTCTCGCCACCTGTCTGTGCTTCAACCAGCTTTAATTATGCAAACCCCTTGACAAAATCCCCTCCACCATTGGCTATGTTGACCACACATACATTGAGCCAGGAATTATGTCAGTGGAAATCCAAGAAGAGCTACCAATTGTTTTGCCGCTTCTCAGCTTTCAAATGAAACCTAAGCCTGAATAACCAAGGATGCGACAGCAGTGTCTGGTACACTGCTGATTAGCTGTTCAGTCCATAAAGTATCAGGTATGGAGAGTCCTCCCCTCCCCTGCAGGGGAACAGAACATCTCTGGAAATTCCTTGCTCAGGAAGGAGCTTCAGCTGGAAGAACCTGGTCTGAATTCAAGAGTAATTGTCATACCTGATTTCCAGCTGGGGGGACCCACCCAGGTCTGTGACTTGTTTGCTGGTCTAACAGTAGCAGTGCTCTGTGGGCTAAAAATCCTCAGCAGCTACTTGCTTAGGGGACTAGTTAAGTGGGTTTCATTTAGGAGGTGGTTCTCCATATTAAAGCTGGGTCATTTCATTCAGTAGTCACTCTGCACAACACTGCATCAAATATTAAATGCTAGTAAATATTAATAAAACTATAACTGTCAGATTAAGTCAGCTAAGTGTGTTTGGGAGTGGGGATTTTATAGATCGTTAATGCAGCAGGGCTAGATGGAAATATACTGGCAGTGTCTGTTAAAGTGCCCAGACAGGTTCATGGCAAAGAATCACATTCCTATTGTTACTAGCTGCAGGTGTAATTGTCACTCTTATCTGTATTTCTTGCTGTCTATATTCAGCTGTATATAGACTTGCTTGTATTTATCAGCTGGTTCCCTTTTCCATTCTGCCTGCCTCTGCCAGGCCCCGCTGTTGGTGTCACAATGTAGGGTGGCAGTTAATGATGTGATGAACTGACACTCGACATGCTGGGCTGGAGAGTTGCTGGATATCCAGGGAAATGTAGGAAACATCCAGATGTGGGTCCAGGGGCTGGAAGAGCTCAATGTATCAGAGGTATTCCAGGGACTCCTTCAGAAGAATCCTCATTTGGTTTGGAGCTGCAGAGGGCCGTGGGATGGGGTGCACGTTCCCTGTCCCCACCAAAGGGCAGAAGAGGTTAATACCCTTTCCTGGAAGGGAGGAAAAAATCCTTGCAGGATTGCATAAGCTGCCTGGAATTCCTTAAGCAAAGGGTGAGTTTGGGTCATGGGAAGAAGGGCTCTGGCCTCAGCCCAGCCCTATTCAGCAGAGCACGGAGGCACACATTTAAGTGCTCAGGTGGGGGACCCAGTACTGAGCAACATGTGGAGCAAAAGACTGAACTCAGGCTGCCCCAGAACCCTGACCCTGGTGTTCCCTGGAGCTCCAAGACTGTTGTGCGGCATGAGGTGTGTTTAAGTCTGACACCGGTGTAGTGCACCTTGGCTGACCAAAACTACAAAGAGTCCTGTGGAACCTTAACCAAGCCATGCTGCTGGGGCTGCTGCTGGCCTCTGACACACGTAGCATTGTTTCATCCTGGCTGGCTCACCAGCTGGCACCTTCCGTCGGTCTCACCCTTCAGCGGTGTCCTACAGCTCAGTTAAGCACAGAGAAGACAGAGGGGTCATGCTGCTCCATTGCTAACCTATATATCCCACACTTCATAGATTTATAGCCAGTCAAGTTTCCCCCTATCTCTGGGGATCTGTCTGCCCCTGCAGTGGCAAGGGCAGCTGAGAGACAGTAAGGGAGCATGTCTGCTCTGAGTTCAGAATGAGACTGGGGAGAAGGGAGGGCTTCAGGTGAGTGTCATACTGGTGGATGGCAACATACAGCTGATCTACCCAAGCTGCATCTGCAAGAACATCAGGAGAAATCCACTGGATCCAAGGCGGTGCTGCTGCCAAGAAAAGCTCAGCACACTTTCTCCTACTTTGGGTCAAGGTCACAGCTGGGTTGCCAGAGCCTACAGAACATGAAAGATGATCCTGAAAATTGGATGCTGTATCAGGCAGGTCACAGAACGTCACCTGAGTAGCTGGCAGCTGATTAGCAAATAGTGTAGCTAGGCCAGGGGCATTTCTGAAGTGAAGCTCAGTCAGATGGCCACTTATTTCAGGTTCTGGATTACAGTTCACAGCTAGGCAGGGGATATGGATTTGTTGCTATATTCTGTGTTGGACCCATTAATCACAGGCAAGAGGAACTGAGCAGATGGTATCTTAAAGACCTAAAGTGACTGGGCTGTAGGCAGATAGTGCTGAAGGATCTAAGGAAGCATAATGATTATCAGTGTAAGAACTGCAATGTTCTTGCAGACTGCAACAGACTCACTTGCTATTTTAGCAGATGCCTGTGTGATGGGTCACAACTTGCTCACGTGTGCTTGAATTGGAACCTGTCGACAGGCCTGCTTGTTTCCATTGTTTTCCCTTTTGGTGTAGAAGGTGTCCCTTTGACACAGACGTACTCCCTTTGTGCTTTCGAGCCTGCTGAAAACACATGGTAGTGAGACTTACCTTCTGTTGGGGAACTCTTTGCGATCTAGGCATGGGAAGCCATAGGTCAGAGTTAAGCAGGATGATGATGAAACAGACTACACAAGGAAGTGGTGGATTCTGCGTCTCTTGATGTCTTCAAATCCAGGCTGGATGCCTTTAATCAAACACAAGTAATTGGGTTCAATCCAGGGGTAACTGGGTGAAAGTCTCTGACTTGTGATGTACAGGAAGTCAGACTAGATGATCTAATGATCCCTTCTGGCCATAAACTCTCCGAATCTATGAAAGTTCACACCCTCCTCTTTAAATGAGAGTCTGCCTATAACCAGAAAATGCAGCTCCCTCGCTCTGGCTCCTTAGCTGGCCCAAGTTTATCTCTTTCCAATTAAATAAGTACAGATAGTGTTTTTAATAAGGACCCAAGTATGAAAGATTACTAACGATTTCATTTCCAACATGCCATGAATTACTAGGCAACCTACGAAACAAAGCCACTCTGGGTCTAGCCACTGAGCTAATTAGCTGACACTTCTGCTAGCCTGCCACCTAATTGTTTCCTCCACCTGACCGTATTTTGCTGATTGTCTTGGTTAATTTGCAGATTTACTTGGCAGCCAGGCTTTTTTCAACGTTATTAATGAAAACCTTATCTGTCTGTGCAGATAATGCCAGAAATAATTAGCATTCACTGAGATTTGACAGCATACTTAAGAGCACTCCTCCCCGCCCAACCTCTTTCCCGATATTTACAATATTCCTGGGTCTGTGTCAGGGACCAAGCAGATTTTAATTGTGCAATCTTTGTTTTCTTGCTCGGTGGATTTTGGCTGCGGCATGGCTGGCTGCTTTCTGTCTACCTGCCTCCATGGCCCTCACTGCTGTTGTATGTAGATGTTTCAGACACATTAATGAATAGTAAAGCATTAAATTCTGATGATGGTTAAAGTCAAGGGGTGTGTATGTGTGTGTGTCAGCACTGAATTTAGTCCCTTGCTTTTACAAACAAATTATGTTCAGTTAATTCCAGGCATCATTCTGGTGCACTTAGGCAATTTGCACCAGGGATGATTTTCACCCATTATCTTTTCACTACGTGAGGTTTGAAAACCACTCCACCTGTGTAAGTACTCTGGCAGGCAGGCTGCTTGATTAAATGTATATGTAATGATGCCCTTGGATGGGTCATTAGTGGGCACTGAACCCATGATGCCATGATGGAAGAACCCCTTCTGTCACTGTAGCAAGTGTCTGTGCTGCAGCTGCTGCATTCGTAATGTAGACAGATCCCAAGTCTCTTCTTCTTCAGGCTGAGCTAAAGACCAGCTGGGAGCCATCAGCAAATTGTAAACCTCTTTACATGGTCTAGCCACTACTAACTTCTTGAAAGTCTCAGGCCCCAGTCCCACAACTGCATCTGCCCAGACAGAGCTCTTTGCCTGCATGGACCCCGCCCCACCACTGACTTCTCTGGGGTTCTGGGCAGCTGCAGGGGGCTGCTCTAAATCTGTATGTTCCACAGAGCTTCGGAAACAACAGTGTGGACCCCTGTTGGGAAAGCAGGAACTCACCTTCTGACAAAATGTCCTGAACAGAAGCCACACCCCAAGGAGCCAGCGAAGGTAGGACTGTGTTTAAAGACCATTCACAGCCTGTCAGGCTGGAGACAGTAGCTCCAGCCTGAACTCATGGCCATGTTGTGTCTTTATGGGTCCCAGCCATCTGGGGTGTGCAAATTCAAAGCCCTTGGAGAGTCTGCCTGCACTTTGATTCCTTCGCTCCCCATTTGTTTGTGCCAGACCCTTAACGATAGTCGCAGGCAGGATTTCTCTTTTTGTGCCTAGTGGGAAAAGATTCTGATCAGGAAATTGTCTCAATATGTCTGAAGACAGGGGCTGGCAGGCTCCATTTCTGGGTCTTGAGGGGCCATTTTTAGCAGGGCCTGTGAATACTGAACACTGTTGTCTAGTAATCAAAGTGGGGGATGGAGAGTCAGGACTCCTGGGTTCTGTTTTCATCTGCAATACTGACTTGCTGCATAGCCTTGGGCACATCACTCAATGTGTGTCTGTCTCTTTAGAAGGAGGCTGCTCACTCTGATCTGGTGCTGCAGGGACTCTGTGTGCTGGGGAGCAGAAGGGGCTGTGAAGTTACTTGGTGTTGGCAAAGCACATTGGGGTTTTCAGCTGAAAGGTGCAAAGTGCTATAACCATCATTGTGGGGTCACATGACCTGCACATCCCTTTGCCCTCTCCTTTAGTTGAGATCTAATGGCTCAGCAGCTGCTGCACTCCATGTCGGATGCAGCGTGACCGTGGAGACACTCTGAGGGGGGCATATTACTCTCCTTCCTGTCACACTCCTGACAGAACTGTGTGAATTCACACTGACTTCCCAGAGAGAGAGAGGGACTGGGCATGAGCCCTTGACATTGATGGCTAAGACAAGAATGCCCCAATATGGCTGCGGCTTCACAGCAACTTCCCATACCTCACTGACAACCCCCTGCATGGCCGTGATTGAGATATGCGTGGCACAGAGGCAAAAGAGGGAAGTGATCATAGAATATCAGGGTTGGTAGGGACCTCAGGAGGACATCTAGTCCAACGCCCTGCAGCACAAGACAGTATCATGTTGGGTTTATGCTCCAGAGGGGGTGCGTGCATGGGGAGCTGAGACTTACCTTGGTTTTAGCCTTGCTGTTGTTGGTTTGTGTAGGGGCTGGTCAGAGAGCCGGCATGTAACTGCAGCTGGGTGTGTCCCTGCCAGTATGAATGCTGGTGGAAGTGTAGGACCACGAGTGGGTCTGCAGCTTGTCAATGAGAGAGGGAGCTCAGGCTGGTGGGTTACAGGGCTTAGCAGTACCCCAGTTCCAGGTGACACCCCAGGGGGAACCCGCCACACCATGTTCTTCCAGATTCGGTGATAGAGGGGACTATATGTGGTGCTGACTTTCTTAATTCCCGCATCCAGTTTGTGGTCGATTGTCACTTCATTGGTCAACATGCTGCTAGGATAAGTACGTTGTCTGATGGCTTGAGGTGTGATACTTTCCAGGTTCCAGATGGAGCTTGACAAGGTTGTTGAGAAGCTGGCTGGTATGTAACCTCAGTTTTCAATTTGGCTGATGGTGAGGCCAGGGTTACAAGCTGCTGCAGCAAAACAGCTTGTAAGAGTTTTGTCAGGTTGCGTCAGAGTGCACTGTCAAGGCACAATAATCAACATGGAGCAGCTGTAAGTCCCTCTCTGGGTGACCTTGGGCAAGTCCCGTAAGTCAGTTCTACACCAGAGGCTCTTTGCAGGATAGCTGTACCAGTGTACTATACCAGCAAAGTGCTCCTGTGGGACACAGCTTATACCAGCAAAACTGCACTTTTGCCAGTATAGCTGCAGTCACACTAGGGCTTTTGCCAGCACAGCAGTGTCGCACAGGGGGTCCACCTCTTCACACCGCTGCCAGCAGAAGTCTAGTGTAGACCTAGTCTGAATCTCTCAGTTCCTCAGCCCCCCAATCTGTGAAATGGAGGTGATGCTCTGTCTCTCTCTCCTGCTCCTTTGTCCGACCATTGTTTAGTTTAGAAGTTGTTGAGGCCAGGGACTGTCTCTTGTTCTGTGTATGTACGTGGTAGCCCTGATGTCAGAGGAAGTCTCTGGATTCCAGAAGTGCCCAAGTAGAACAGAATAATGTTCTCATTACACTGTAAATGAGTGATTCTCTGAAACTCAATGGAATTACTCTAGGTTTACACCGGTGCCACTGAGAACAGGTTCTGGCCCTATTCCCATGGTATCAATGCTGTCCAACCTTCCTTTATTATGTTTAGAATCACAATCTCCTCGTTTAAATCTCCGAGCCTGATAAAGAATGACAGCACTTCCAGCATGGCTAGGATGGCATAAATAATTCCAGCACCGAGAGAGAGATTTACAATGATCTAAATGCCAGGAGTAAGCCCAGTTTGTATTAATGGTCTTATTAGTTATGTCGCTGTAAAATACTGATTTGCCACTTGTTAAGGAGCCATAGTTTTGTTCTGCAGCATTAATTCAATAATTTGGGACCTTCTAGATAAATCTTAAAGTCCAATGAACCCCATTAGAAAATCCTTCATGATACGTCAGCGACCTTACAATGGCTTAACTAAGAGAGACCTGTGAATCTGGTCATAAAGGCACCATTATAAATGAAAACCTGAGCCAGTACCTGTCCGGAGCCCCCCCTGCATCCACACCATCCCATCTAGCTAGGGGAGTAGGGAACATTCCTGGCAGAATGTGGATGGAATGTACCCGGAATACAGCTAGTGATGGGAGAACCTTAAGAGGGAGGTTTTGGTTTGTTTCAGAAAAGCATTTGAAAGCTCAGAGGCTCCTCCAAACTTCTTGAGTCCTTCCAACTGGGCAGGAAGGCTCATGGGAGCAGGCTTGCTTCTGATGAGAGATGCCAAGCACTTTCA
Source organism: Gopherus flavomarginatus (assembly GCF_025201925.1). Taxonomy (NCBI): domain Eukaryota; kingdom Metazoa; phylum Chordata; order Testudines; family Testudinidae; genus Gopherus; species Gopherus flavomarginatus. Next base: position 9,941,758 of record NC_066631.1, read on the forward strand.
CTTCTGCTGCTCTAGGTGAGTGGGTTTGAGTTAGAAAGTTTGGATCCAGACTGCCCCCAAGTGTGTGCATTTGCATCTGGAGAGTTGGGCTGAGCTCATCTCTAACCTGAAGGGTCCAGAGTCTGAAAGATTAGTTTCCAATCTGGCTGCAGAATGAGGTGAAGGTCTGAGGGAGGGGGAAGGTCCTTACATTTGTAACTATCATTTTGAGGTAGGAAGGGTGGAAGATGAGACTAACTAATGATGCATGGTACTGCAAGAGGCACTTATAACACCCTCCCCATCCTTTTCCAGTGTACACTTCCTGCAGCTTGCTCACTGGCTGTACACTGTGCCTGTCAAACCTATCTCTTCATGTGAGTTCCAAAACGAACTGACAAGCTGGGATATTGCACCAGATGCATCACATATAGAGGACACATCTTCTCTGTTTGAGCTGAAGTGGTGCGGGGTTCCAAAGTCTCTGTCCATAACACCACTTCCCTGGTGTCATCTTGACATGCTGCTATCTGCACAACTCTCTCTCTCTCAAGCTGGTGTTTTAATAATCTATGCTAAAAAATCCATCTATCCTCTGCCTTGCCTTTCACTCGTCACCGCTTCGTGCTGGAGACACTTGCTCCTGCCACAGCTGTTCTGCAACTCTGCAAACTTTCCACTGCTGATCTGCCAAGTGGATGGGGATAATTGGAAATAAATGATGCATTATATGAAATAAATGTTGTAGTGCAGCCCGACTGGCCGCTGCTGCCTCTTATTTATTTATTTTCTTTGTGATCATTTTGAAGACAGTATGAGGCTGCTCGAGGAAAATGAGATTTGAAGTAACCTAATGAAACACACAGAGCTCTGCAAATATTTCACTCTCTTGCTTTAGGTTCTCCTTGTAGCGCTGTATGGTACTCCCCACATGGCAGCAAAGACAATACTATGGAGATGCTGCATGGGCTGTGACCACAGACAACATGGCTGGAATGGAAACATGGTTTTAGGGCTCTTCACCTCTCAAGGAGCAAAAGCAACTCTGGTGCCTAATATAGTTTGACTTTCAGGACTTCCTGAATGTGCTCGCTATCTAGCGACAGCCAGTGCCAGCAGTCATAGTGCTAATTCCTCCTGATGTCCTGCCAATCCACCTCCTGCCTGACCTGCAAACCCTACTCCACGCTAGTCTAGTTCTGTGTCCAACAGCTCTGCAGATGCACATCCCATGTGCCCTGCAATACTTTTATTATTTAATTCCCAAGCTGCAGCACAGCTCCACCAACGTGCTTCCATCTTGGCTTGCAGCACCCTCTGCTGAGGCCCTTCTGCACAGAGACTGCCAATTCTGCCAGACACACTTCCAAAGATTGTTTTGTGACAGCACTGCAGGTTGGTGCAGTGGAGTGGCAGCTGGTTGGTGGAGAGAAAATATCATAGACTCATAGACTCATAGGTCAGAAGGGACCAATATGATCATCCAGTCTGACCTCCTGCACAAGGCAGGCCACAGAACCCTACCCATCCACTTTTGTACAACCCCTAATCCAGGACTGAGTTATTGAAATCCTCAAAACTGCTTTGAAGACCTCAAACTGCAGAGAATCCACCAGCAAGCGACCCATGCCCCATGCTGCAGAGGAAGGCGAAAAACCTCCAGGGCCCCTGCCAATCCGCCCTGGAGGAAAATTCCTTCCCGACCCCAAATATGGCAATCAGCTAAACCCTGAGCATGTGGGCAAGACTCACCAGCCAGTACCCAAGAAGGAATTCTCTGCAGTAACTCAGTTCCCATCCCATCCAACATCTCCCCGCAGACCATTGAGCAGACTTATCTGGTGATAATCCAAGATCAATTGCCCAAATTAAACTATCCTATCATAACATCCCCTCCATATACTTATCCAGCTTAGTCTTGAAGCCAGATAAGTCTTTTGCCCCCACTACTTCCCTCGGAAGGCTGTTCCAAAACTTCACTCCCCTAATGGTTAGAAACCTTTGTCTAATTTCAAGTCTAAACTTCCTAATATCCAGTTTGTACCCATTCGTCCTCGTGCCTACATTAGAACTAAACTTAAATAATTCCTCTCCCTCCCTAACGTTAACCCCCCTGATATATTTATATAGAGCAAGCATATCCCCCCGCAGCCTTCTTTTGGCCAGGCTAAACAAGCCAAGCTCTTTGAGTCTCCTTTCATAAGGCAGTTTTTCCATTTCTCGGATCATCCTAGTAGCCCATCTCTGGACCTGTTCCAGTTTGAATTCATCCTTCTTGAACATGGGACACCAGAACTGCACACAATATTCCAGATGGGGTCTCACCAGCGCCTTATATAATGGTACTAACACCTCCTTATCCTTGCTGGAAATACCTCGCCTAATGCATCCTAAAATCACATTTGCTTTTTTAACAGCCGTATCACATTGGCGGCTCATAGTCATCCTGCTATCGACCAATACCCCAAGGTCCTTCTCCTCCTCCGTCACTTCCAACTGATGCGTCCCCAACGTATATCTAAAATTCTTATTATTAATCCCTAAGTGCATGACCTTGCACTTTTCACTATTGTATTTCATCCTATTACTCTTACTCCAGTTTACAAGGTGGTCCAGATCTTCCTGAATAGTATCCCTGTCCTTCTCCGTGTTAGCAACACCCCCCAACTTTGTGTCATCCGCAAACTTTATTAGCACATTCCCGCTCTTTATGCCAAGGTCAGTAATAAAAAGGTTAAATAAGATCGGTCCCAAAACCGATCCTTGAGGGACTCCACTAGTAACCTCCTTCCAGCCTGACAGTTCACCCTTCAATACGACCCGCTGGAGTCTCCCCTTTAACCAGTTCCTTATCCACCTTACAACTTTCATATTCATCCCCATCTTTTCCAATTTAACTAACAGTTCCCCATGCAGAACCGTGTCAAACGCCTTACTGAAATCGAGGTAAATTAGATCTACCGCATTTCCTTTATCTAAGTAATCCGTCACCATCTCAAAGAAGGAGATCAGATTGGTTTGGCACGATCTACCTTTAGTAAATCCATGTTGCAATTCGTCCCAATTACCATTGACCTCTATGTCCTTGACTACTTTCTCCCTTAAAATTTTTTCCAAGACCTTACATACTACAGACGTCAAGCTAACAGGCCTATTATTACCCGGATCACTTTTATTCCCTTTCTTAAAAATAGGGACTACGTTAGCAATCCTCCAGTCGTACGGCACTACCCCCGAGTTTATCGATTGCTTAAAAATTCTTGCTAACGGGCTCGCAATTTCACGCGCCAGTTCCTTTAATATCCTCAGATGGAGATTGTCCGGGCCCTCTGATTTTGTCCCATCAAGCTGTTCAAGTTTGGCCTCTACCTCAGTCGCGGTAATATCCACCTCCAAATCCACATTCCCGTTTATCATCCCTTCATCATTGCTAAACTCCTCACTAGTCTTATTAAAAACTGAGGCAAAGTACTTATTTAGATATTGGGCCATGCCTAGGTTGTACTTAACCTCCATTCCATCCTCAGTGTATAGCGGCCCCACTTCTTCTTTCTTTCTTTTCTTCTTATTTATGTGGCTGTAGAACCTTTTACTATTGGTTTTGATTCCCTTTGCAAGGTCCAGTTCAATGCGGCTTTTAGCCTTCCTCACTTTATCCCTACATGTTCTGACCTCACCAAGGTAGCTTCCCTTGCTAATCCCGCCTTTCTTCCACTCCCTGTAAGCTTTCTGCTTTCTCCTAATCCCCGCTCTGAGTTGCTTGCTCATCCAGCTTGGCCTACAACTCCTGCCCATGGTTTTTTTCCCCTTTCTTGGGATGCAGGCTTCCGACAATTTCCGCAGCTGCGATTTAAAGTAATTCCAGGCCTTCTCCGCATTTAAGTCCGCAAGTTCCTCCGTCCAATCCACTTCCCTAACTAATTTCCTTAACTCTTTAAAATTAGCCCTCGAGAAATCGAAAACCCTAATCCGAGATCTACATTTGTTTATCCTTCCATCTAGTTTGAACTGAATCAGCTCATGATCACTCGAACCAAGGTTATCCCCTACCACCATTTCTTCTACGAGGTCCTCACTGCTCACGAAAACCAAATCTAAAATGGCATCCCCTCTCGTAGGTACTTCAACTACTTGATGAAGAAATCCATCCGCTATCACATCCAGAAAAATCTGACCCCTATTATTCTTGCAAGCACTCGTCCTCCAGTCTATATCCGGGAAGTTGAAGTCTCCCATAATCACACATTTCCCCTTTGTGTTTACTTCATTAAAGACATTAAAGAGGTCTCTATCCATATCCAAATCAGATCCCGGTGGTCTATAGCACACCCCAAGCACTATCTCAGGGGAAGCTCTAGTTGCTTTTTTACCCAGTGTGATTTTTGCCCAGACAGACTCTGTCTTATCCATTCCATCGCTTCTTATTTCATTACAGTTAATCTCATCGTTGATGTACAAGGCTACTCCACCACCTTTGCCTTTCTTCCTGTCTTTTCTAAACAGCACATAGCCTTCAATACCTGTACTCCAGTCATGAGTACTATTCCACCAGGTTTCTGTTATCCCTATAATATCCGGTTTCACTTCCTGCACCAGTAGCTCCAGTTCCTCCATCTTGTTACCTAGGCTCCTCGCATTAGTGTACAGACATTTTAATTTTTGGCGTTTAGCGTCAATGATATTCTTTCCCCCGTCGTGCACAGACCTTCTACCACCAGCATCACCCGTTAATCTGGTTTCTACTCCACTATTCCTCCTTGGATCAATTCTTTATCAATATCTATCCAGCTGAGGTTTAATAATGGGAACTAAACCAAATCCCGGGTTCAGCCACGCCCAAACTTTACAGGAAGGTGTGTTTGGAATCCAGATTTACGTTTTTCAAATAGCCCCTAACTCTAATGGGCCAAATCAAAAGCTCAGCTCAAAGCATTCCAGGACTTTGGAGAGGTGCTGGGGGGTTGAAATCTAGGTATGAAAGTTGTTGTTTTGTTATTAGTATCACTGTAGCACTTAGAAGCCCCCAAGCATGGACCAGGACCCCAGTTTCTAGGTGCTGTACAAATACAGAGCAAAAAGATGGCCCATCTCTGATAATTTTTCCTCTGCTCTAGAGAATCCCTGATTCACTCAAAAACAGCAAGTTGACGGAAGGAGAATGTTTCTATATTGTTACTAAGGGGCTCTGATTGGCTGACAGAGTTATTAGAAGTGCACTCCCCTAATTATATTGACGAAGGGCCTGATTTGCCTTGCTTGCATGGGACGCTAGCATAAATAAGGACTGACGCAAGGGGCTCGGTGGGACTGATAATGCTGTTGCCTATGCCCCTCTAAAGCCCTGAGTCAGGAAAGTGTCCCAGTTCACAGCAGCTTTTAAGCATGCCTTCGACTGACCGAAGTGCTTTCCCCCATCCAGGCCAATGTCAGGCATGTGTCCATTGGAGTCAGTGGAGTTACACTGGTGTAAACTTACCATATGTGAATCAGGCCCATAGTATCTGTTCTCTGTTTTTTATAGTATAGTTGACAATTATCCAGCTATCTGACTGGCTAGCAGAAATTCTACTGGGTGTAACATGTAACAAGCTTTTGTTACACGCTCAAGTATGTAACACATTTAAATTTAAGGCAACTTGTAAAGCAGGTATCTAGAGAGCAGACACCCTGCCCAAGTCAGATTTCATTGGAAACCTTCCTTTGTGGGGATTAACCCCAGCACTCCGCTATTTGTTGGAGGAAAACGCTGAATTTCCTTAGGAGACTTTTGGGATTTACCCATGCACACTGAATTTTCTCCTTGATGGGTTCTCCATGGTGGGACTTGACCATGTCACACTTAATAAGCCTAGGTAAGGCTTACCTTGGATTATTATTTGTCTGCCTAATTAATCCTAGGAGTGATGTAAAGGCTTTGAACTGCCGTTTGAAGATGAAGTGAGTGATTTCTAGTCTTGCCTGAAACAGAGGATTTGGAGGTAAGATTCCAGTGCTAATATACATTAGATTTTGTTCACTCAATGGGGAAGTTCCACTGCAGCCATGCACCTTATGCCAGGTACTAAAGGGCTCTTTAATGTAGCAGAGAAAAGCATAGCAAGAACTAATGGCTGGAAGTTAAAGCCAGACCCATTCAAATAAGAAGCTAGGCACACATTTTTAACAGTGAGGGTGATTAACCCTTGGTACAAATTACCAGGGAAGTGATGGATTCTCCATCTCTTGTCTTCAGCTCAAGATTGGATGCCTTTCTGCGAGAGATGCCTTAGTCAAATGCAAGTATTGGCATCAACAGAGGAGCAACTGAGTTAAAGTGGATGGGCTATTTTATACAGAAAGGCTGGATGATCTATGGTCCTGTTGTATCCTACAAACTAAGAAGATTAAGTCTAGGTCCCTACTTGGATGGGAGATAATCCAGGGTTACCAAGTTGGAGGAATGGTGTTGGTGATTCAATAGATGGTGCTTTTCCCTTTTAAATCTGTACTGAACTAGTTTGACAGCTGCTTCTATGGTTCTACTTCCAGATGAGATGTGAAACCTAAGTAATGACCCCTTAAAAGTATGTAAGAGTCCCTACTGGTCTACAGCAGAGTGCTAAACCCAAAGCCCAGGCCAAATTCCACACCCCTGACCAACATAGCTATGCTGACAAAACCCCTGAGCAGAAACAGCTATGTTGATGAAGGAGAGCCTCTGTTGCTTTAGCTAATGTCATTCAGGGAGTAGTGTTCCTATACCACCAAAAAAACACCTTCTCTTAGTTTAGGCTGTGTCTACACATGGTGCTGTGCCAGCAGAGGCTCCTTAGTGTAGACATACCCTGAACTGAACTGTGCTCATAGTTTTGAAAGCTGTACCAACATGTTGACAGCACTGGCACTAAAAGAGAAAATACTTGTAAGATGCACTCTTCATCACTGCCAGATGGTGTCTTATGTTTGGTTGAGAGAAGGGGATTAATTGTAGTCAGCACCTGATAAACTGCATCTTTTAGTGTTTTTTCCCCCCGTTTTTATAATCACTCAGGCTAAAAATGGTTCCAAATGCATATGAAGAATTCTTCTGGTGCTGCATCAGATTGGCAAAAAGGCTGAATAATCTGGACAAGCCCCTTAGGGTACGTCAACACTGCAATTAATCACCTGCGGCTGGCCCATGACTGAAAGAGCTTGGCTTGTTTAGCCTAACCAAAAGAAGGTTGAGGGGGGATATGATGGCTCTTTATAAATATATCAGAGGGATAAATATTAGGGAGGACGAGGAATTATTTAAGCTTAGTACCAATGTGGACACAAGAACAAATGGATATAAACTGGACACTAGGAAGTTTAGACTTGAAATTAGATGAAGGTTTCTAACCATTAGAGGAGTGAAGTTCTGGAACAGCCTTCTGAGGGGAGTAGTGGGGGCAAAAGACATATCTGGCTTTAAGACTAAGCTTGATACGTTTATGGAGGGGATGGTATGATGGGATAGCCTAATTTTGGCAATTAATTTGGCAACTGATCTTTGATTATCAGCAGGTAAATATGACCAGTGGTCTGTGATGGGATATTAGATGGCGTGGGATCTGAGTTACTACAGAGAATTCTTTCCTGGGTGCTGGCTGGTGAGTCTTGCCCACATGTTCCTCCAGGGAAGATTGGCAGAGGCCCTGGAGGTTTTTCACCTTCCTCTGCAGCATGGGGCATGAGTCACTTGCTGGAGGATTCTCTGCAGCTTGAGGTCTTCAAACCATGATTTGAGGACTTCAGTAACTCAGATATAGGTTAGGGGTTTGTTGCAGGAGTGGGTGGGTGAGATTCTGTGGCCTGCATTGCACAGGAGGTCAGACTAGATGATCATAATGGTCCCTTCTGACCTTAAAGTCTATGAGTCTATGAGCTGACTCTGGATCGCAGGGCTCAGGCAATGGGGCTGTTTAAGTGTGCTGTAGATATTCAGGCTCAGGCTGGAGCCCAGGTTCTGGGACCTTGCAAGGTGGGAGGGTCCTTGAGCCCAGGCTCCAGCCCAAGACCGAAGGTCTGCATTGCAATTAAACAGCCCTGTAGCCTGAGTCCTGCGAGCCTGAGTCAGCTGACACAGGCCAGCTGTGGATGTCTAATTGCAGTGTAGATGTACACTCAGAGTGTCTGGGCTGCATGTCTCCTAAGTTCTTTTCTTTGTAAACATGGTCAAATACCCGGCAGGGGCCTTTCAGTTGGGGCTCTGCAGATATAACCATTGTGCATTGATCTCCATAACTTCAGGGCAAGGGCAGGGTGTCAGGCAGAGCATAGTGTGAAAAACAGTGTCAAGGGGCAAATCCATTCTCTCAAACTTTCTAAAGTTTGACTAGAAAAACTACTGGTTTTTTTTTTAATTATCTGAGATGGTTCCATTTGCCTGAAGGGAATAAAAAAATAAATAACCGTAAGCAGAAAACCTCATGGAACTGGGTTTCTGTGTGTTTATTTGTTTAAAACCTCTATGTTTTAAGATAGCATTATTGATCCGTGGCTGAATAATGATGGAACAACTTGTTAAACTCCCTTAGCTCGCCCTCAGCTTTTTACGCCTCTGACTGCTGAAGACTTTTGAACTAGACATTTTTGCTTCATCTCCCACAGAAGAAGATATTTTTGAGTTGATTAATTATATTTAGAAAAGTTCTCTTGGAGTTCCTGTAAAAAGAGGAGAAAGTCATTTAGAAACCAAGCCATTTAGCATCTACTATAGCTCAAGCTGTTTAAACTGACAGTTCACAAAAAGAAAAAAAAAGGCAAAAGGACCATGAAGTGATTGATGAGTTTGGGTGCCCAGCTGGAGAGACCTTAAGGGAAGGGACTCGTTTTTAGAAATTGTTGAGCACCTGCCTTCTGAGAACCAGGGCCGAGATTCCATGCTGTGTGTATGAGATGCAGCACTGAACTCACAGCCCGGGAGAAGAGGGGCTAAGCTGGCTTTAAACCGCCTTGTTGCCCTTCAGATCCTGGGCTGCTCTGGGGGCTGGAGAGGTTCCTAGAATAATTGATTGACAGCCCTGGGGCCTGTCTAAGTTCCAGCAGGCTCCCTGCACTGTCCTGTGTCTTGTGGGCTGCAGCATGCTGTGGACCCTCTCTCCACGTGCCCCTCCTGCCCTTAGTCACACCCCTGGCATACCCCCTAAACTGGGGGTTGCAAAAAGGACCTAAGAAGGCAGTTTGTGGCTTCTCCCTCACCCAGAGCCTCTTTTCACCACTTTGGTCGTTTTACCTGGCGTCAAGGCCTGGAGTGGAGCTAAGGGTCATGTCTCATGTTTTTACTGAGTCGCAATTTGGGCAACGAAACCTGAGGCATCTTAAGTCGCACGTTAATTCTGAGACTCCTGGCCAAGGATTATAATATAAATTCTGACTGTTCTCCCCAAAGAGTTCCCAGCTGGTGGGTTTGCGGTGGGGGGACGGAAGAACCTCTCCCTCTGCCGCCTGTTTCTGGAAAGTTTGCTCAAAGAGCTTCTGGTGTCTGCTTAACCATAGAGGAAATGTCACAAAGTTGCAAAACGTTGCTAAACAAAGTCTCCTTTAGTAAAGCTGAGAAGGCAATTTTGTTCCTAATAACCCTTTAACCAAATCCAGCTTTGATTAATCAAATGAGACTTCATTGTATTAGCTTCTCCAGTAGCCCTTCAGCTCCCCTCATGCTTTTCTTCATCTTGTGGTTCATCTGAACTCTCCTAATGTCATTTCACTCTATTGAATCACATGTGCTGCCCGCAATTGACCTCAACACAATTAGGTTACTCATGAAATCACACAGATCTATTTATACCTAGGGAGAGTTTCCTAGTTTGATGTACTTGCTGCTGTTTCAATATTTAAAGAGGTAGAAGTAGGTTGGGTGGCCATCTTTGGAAATCTTCAGAGAGGATAAATAATCAAACAGTCAAATGGATAGCAGGGGACTCTGGGGTTGGTGAGGGGGTTCCGCTCAGCCCTGCTGCTCATAGCTCACACAGTAGATGTTTATCCCCTGGCAGAAAAGAGAGGTATTAACTGCCAAGCAGTGCCTATTGAATGGCTGAGCAAACAGCCTTAAAGAGAATTCCAGCTTTGCAACAGTTGTGTCTAGTTTGCTTGTTTGTTTAACACCTGCGGCCTGCTTCTGTGAAGTACTGTGCAACCTCAGTTCTCACTGGAGTCCCTGGGAGCTGAGGGCACTCAACACATGGCTGATTTACCCCAAGTCTCCTGACATGGCATGGCACCTCAGCAGCATCAGTCCAGGAATAGGGTGTCTTCCATTTAAAGGACATGGCTAAGCTCCACACTGAGCACTCTTAGTGGGCCATGGCAGAGCTATATTACCAGGCACACAGGGTGGAAATTCCATGGCACTACTGCCTGCAGAAAATAATGTGATTGTAACATGTGTTTAATCAGGCTGAACTGCAAGGATTCTTAAAGCTTGTGCTCATATTGTGTGGGGGAAGCAGTTGTGCTGACTGCACTTTGTGGAGTCCCTGGGATCTCAGCACCATGGACAGTTACCAGAGCACACGCTGGAAGCACAGGTTAGCTAGGGCTTTATGCTGAAGCCTGCAATGCAGGGCCATTTGTGTGGTGTTATTCTGCAGTTTGATTGTCAGGTTGACAGCATGTGTGTGGATTTTTTATATGCAGCTTTTCGACAACATGGCTTCCAAACTGTATTAAATCCATCTTAGCATTGTCTGCTGTTGAAATATTTAGAACTAAGAGAAGTCCGGTGGCACCTTAAAGACTAACAGATTTATTTGGGCATAAGCTTTTGTGGGTAAAAAAACCCACTTCTTCAGATGCATGGAGTGAGAATTACAGATACAGGAATAAATATACTGGCACAAGAAGAGAAAGGAGTTACCTTACAAGTGGAGAACCAGTCATGACAAGGCCAATTCAGTCAGGGTGGATGTGGTCCACTCCAATAATTGATGAGGAGGTGTCAATACCAAGAGAGGGAAATGGAAAATACAGGTAGTAGAGATGAGATACTTCCATAAAATCCTGGGCATCTCCTACTTCAACAACATCACTAACGAAGAGGTAACTTCCTTCTCTTCATGTGCAAGAATATTTATGCTTGTATCTGTAATTTTCACTGCAAGCATCTGAAGAAGTGTTTTTTTACTCACAAAAGCTTATGCTCAAATAAATTTGTTAGGCCTCCTCATTGTTTTTGTGGATACAGACTAACATGGCTACCCCTCTGATACTAAGAGATAAGGTGTCTTACCGGAAAAGGAAAGAAAAAGCGAAGTTATTTATCCTTCTACATATTTCCTCCTTTTGCAGTCTTTGCTGGTATCTGGGCAAACTCTTCCAGATCCCCAGGTGCAAGGCTAGGAAGCTGAGTTCCTGGCTATGTCAGTGAGAGTGGTGGAAAGACCTGGCAAGTTTTAGCTCTGTTAATTCCAGAACGAAATTGGTTTTGTACCATGATGTAGTTGATCTGGCTGTGATGTAGACCATTAGGTGCATGCCACGTTGATCGTCTGGACGCTTTATATGCTCCTAATGTGTTTGCAAGAACCAGATTGTTATAGTTGGCAAACTGCAGAAGTCTCAATCCATTTTCATTGGTTATCACATTACAGAAAGGGTCACGATAATCTCACCAATCTGCCTGTGTGTCGGTACCCACTTTGGCATTCCATTTTCCCTGTACAATCAGGATATCTTTCTTGTGTACCTTATCAATGATGTCTTAGAGCTGATTGTAAAAATCTTCAGTTTGCTCATTGTCATAGTCTGTTGTAGGGGTGTAGACTTGTACCACTGTGATATTAAATGGTACTGCCTTTAGACGGATGGAAATAAGCCTGCTGGACATTGGGCTGCATCCTAATACTGAATTCTTGATATCTTTATGCACAAGAAATCCTACGCCATTGACATGTTTGTCCTCTCCACTGTAATAGAGCACATGGCCTTCTTCCTTTAGCACCTCTCCAAAGTTCTTCCATCTGACCTCAGAGATTCCTAGGAGGTGCCAGGTGTATTGTTCCATTTCGTACGTGAGTTCTTTCAGCTTCCCTATTTGTCTCAAGGTCCTTACATTCCATGTGGCTATGGTGATGTTATCTTTTCCATGGATCCTCTTTGTTGGGGTTACACCAGTAGTATACTTGTCGCATCCGCCCTGGTGGGAGACAGATGGCGTCGTCATTATTAACCCAGGCTGTGATCAGTCCTGTAAGGACATGGTTGACTTGCTCATCATATGATGTGTCTTGCTCAAATTTCCAACCTGGAAGAGTCCATTCCTCTGCAGGCAGCCCCCTTTTAGTCACCTCTTACAACATGCAGAAGGAGCAGTGGGCGTATTCTGTTCCTGGACCCACAAGGGAACTAAATGCAGATACAGCTTGATAAATGTGAGGGCGGGGAGAGAGCATGATGGGAGCAGTATCAAGCCTGTGTATCTGCTTAGGTTAGTAACGCACGAACAAGTCAGCTTCTAATTAAGTTCTGAAGGCAGAATCGCCTCCTCAGAGAGGAGTTCAGGGTCTGCTCCGAGCATGTGTGGTTCTGTTCCAGAACAGACAAGAGAAATGCTGAGTTTTGAGATGTTGTGGTGGTGTCTACTGAGCTGCCACGGGTGTGGGATGGCTTGTTTTTCACCAGTGCTCTGGGAACCCCAGGTGAGGGGAAGCAGTGCCCAGCACTGTGTTCTGCTATGGAGCCCTGACGAGGAGGCCAGGCAAGGCCCTGATATGAAAGAGCCTGATGCTGCACACCCTCCAGCTGCCGAGTCTCAGGAAGCCTTTCCTGGGGGCCCTGTGGAAATAGCCAATAAGAACCTTGTTGGCACACATAGGAGGGCCCGGCTATGTCTCTGCAACAAAGCAGGACCCATTTGCATTTTAACTCAGAGGGGAAGGTTAATGATGGGTTAGCATTCTAGGTCCAAGCTGGTACACCTGCTGTGGGGTCATGGGTTTAGCAACGCTCTGCAGAGTTTCCATGTCACATCCTCAGCTGGTGCAAATCAGTATAGCCCCCTTGTCTTCAGTGGAGCGAGGCTGCTTTGTGCCGGCTGAGAACCTGGCCCCTCACTCTCACTTTGCCCAATATTCTGCTCCTGGAAGAGAAGCCCTGAGCTGGTGATAGGGAGGTTGCCAGTGACAATTGTAGCCAATTCTTTCCCAGTAGCTGGACCTGAGCAAGTAGGCAGCTGCGGGCCTGCGATCAGACGCTTTGGTTTAAAAAGCCTGTGAGTGACGGCACATCTGGCTTTCATTGAGCCCCTCTGCAGTGAGTTCAAGACATGAAGTGACTGTATAGCAGTGACCCAGGGAGAGCGAGCCTTTTTGTAGCACAAGTGCTGGGCATGGCAGGTGGTCTCACTTCTGCAACCTGGGGTGCCAGATGGAAATGCGCTGGGTGCTTTGGCTATTGGTGCCCAGGATAGATCTCTGTGGGGCTGAGCACTAGAGATTCTTGGTAAAAGTCCTTGGCTCCGGACTTGTACCGAGGTCAGTCAGGGCCTGTTTCCTTCAGGGCACTCCAAAGGCCTCCTCTTTGTTCCAAGCTCTTCCTATCTGAGCTGCTCAGCTGGAGACAATGCTGAGTAAGAAGCTGGTTCTGAGAATTGCAGGCCAGAGAGGAGTTATTGCTTCCATTTGGGGATAAATGTGCTTCAAAAGATGTGTAAAGGGAACCCAGGTAACGAGGCCTTGGAAATGTGTGAGATGATGCATGTAATATGCATTTATGAGCTGTGTGGTGTCAGTTGTGTTGATCCCACACAGCTCCCATCAAAGGGAGAACCTATTCCGGAAAAGGTTTGATGTATGTGGGGGTTCCTCATCCCCCCCCCCAGAAGTCTGTCGCATGGAGGCTTCGTTTGGTGTTTTTATCTCTACCCCCTGAGCCCACCAAGGGACTGCCAGGCTCACTCTGTCCAGTGGTGATTTCTCTCAGACACCTTGGGTAGAAATTCAGGCCCTGACCTTTGCCACTGCAGCACCTCCAAATATTTTCAGCAATATGATTCTTTTGGGGCAGGGGACGTTTTTTGAAGAAAATGAAAAAAACACATTTTTCCCTTTAAAATGTTCTGATTTATTTTTAACTGAAACCAAATGAATGTTTTTAATTTCATTTTGGATTTGGACAATAGATTTTTTTTCATATTTGTTTTTTCTGTATTTCTACCCCCTTCTCTCTCCCTAGTGCCACTGGATACAGTTCTCATTTCCCTTCATCAAAAAACCAGACTATCCCATGAAAACTTTCCCATGAAATGCCATGTAGTCCCCATTTTAAATCTTGACGGTGCGCAGAAATGGCTTGCCTTTTCCGACTAGCTGAGCCTGGTGTGTGGGGCAGGACCTCAGTGGGTGGGGGAGGTAAAGTTGAGGTTCTGCCATTTTTGCTCCCCTGATTGTGGAGGTGCCTTTGCCCCAGCAAAACTTAGAACAGTTCCATGGCTGCTCTAAATTGTGTCTGTCTCTCTTGGTGGATTCTCCAGCGCGAAGCAGCACTCTGACCCTATTGCCTTCTCCCTACCATGGTCCCTACACCACGAGCTGTGGAAGGGATGGGGTAGCTAAGCCAGCATTGTCACCTCACAGGAGCTGAGGATCGTGCCTTTAGATTCTAATGCCAATATAATCAGGCTCAGGATCTGCTTGAGAGGGTGCTGTAATGATGCATGTAGCTGCATGTACTTACTACAAAATCCTTTAAAGTACGAGCAAACTACACTGTCGCTATGCATGCTCTACATTGTAACAACAGGAGAGGTAATGAGACTATGCAGGTGTTGCATTTGCAGTGACTTTTGCTACCTGGGTTAAGGTTTCAGTTAAGAGTCATTTTTTTAGTATGAAACTCATAAATGAATGAGAATTGACATCCCTGGGCCTCTACCTGCACGATTTCCTAGTGACAAGGCCACTGATGCTGGTTGCAGTGCCCTCATTTCCAGCTTCTTGTGTTTTCTTGTGCTTTGTAGCATTCGTAGATTTCTAAGGTCAGAAGGAGCCACTGTGATCATCTAGACCAGGGGTTCTCTAACTTCATTGCACCGCGATCCCCTTCTGACAACAAAAATTACTACACAGCCCCAAGAAGGGTGACTGAAGCCTGAGCCCGCCCGAGCCCCACTGCCATGGGTGAGAAGCCAAAGACCGAACTCCACCACCCTGGACATGACCCAAGCAAGGACCCTGCTGCCCAGAGCTGAAGCCCTCAGGCTTCGGCTTTGACCCTGGACGGTGGGGCTCAGGCCCCAGCCCTGGGCCCCAGCAAGTCTAAACCAGCCCTGGTGACCTCATTAAAATGGGGTCCCGACCCACTTTGGGGTCCGGATCCACAGTTTGAGAACCACTGATCTAATCTGACCGTCTGTGTAACACAGGCCAGAGAATGGTACCCAGAGATTCTTACATCAGGATTTTATAGTGGAGCGAGGGCATACTTTTTTAGAAAGACATCTTGTCTTGATCTTGGCCACTGCAGGCTGTGCTCTCTTCATAGCTCATGAACTAATCAGGGACAGGCCAAATCACTACACAAGGGAAGCTCCAGCGGCAGGAAATGCAGCAGATGATTCAGTAGGCAGCATTCTCCATGAGTCAATACTGAACCCATTCCCCGACATACAGCAGAGGCCCTGTGTTGGTGGGGAGTGCCATCTTTTAGCATGAGACATGACCCTGAGGCCCTGATTAAAATCTTCCATGGTGCTTTTCACAAGTCTTGGGTATTAACTGCAGTAATGTGGGCAAATTCAAGCCTGGGCACTTGGAAATCTTTCTGGCTAAAATTCTCCCCATGATTTTTCAATTGGAGAAAACATTCCACTCTCCTGGCCCTGAAATTTGATGGTGCAGAATAGCTGCTGCTTTCCAGAGTTCTTGCATTTCAGCACTCAGGGGGAGGAATCCTCATATGCAGAGTAGGAGTTTTAGCATCTTTCAGGATGAAAGGTGCTACGAGAATGTAATGCATTTATTATGAAGATATAATGTCACAGGGAGAGGGATCACTTAATGCAACTGATGCTGGTCATATTTTTTATATTCCTGGACTGCTTTGACAAATGTAATTTGGATCATGCCAAGTGGAGGGGGAAAACTCCACTTGTATCAGTCTGAAGATGCAAAGGGGGATTGGTCTCTATCCTAGAAAAAAATGTGAGCATCTGTTTAAAGAAAAAGATCAAGAAATGTTGATAGATCAGAAAAAAAATAGCTCTCTAAAAATGACAGGAGAGCAGTAGCAATGTGAGTTTGAATATTAACCACGCTTCTCTCTGGCATGGGCACCTTGGGGGCATATTATGTAGATTGCTTGCCATGATGTATCTGACTAAACAATCTCATTTAATGTGACTTGCCATGGGATCCATTTGGATTGGTAGCCATTTCACGGGCTTGGTAGGAACATTGAAGGCTGCGTTGCAGAACGCAGCATATTTTACTTCGCTGAAGCATTTCCTGTTCTTCTGAGGAAAGCAGACATCATTTTTTATTGCTGTCCCCCTGGGTTCTTTCTCAAGCAGACAGAGGTGAGGGCGCTCCCGGTGACATACACGCCGCCTCATTCAGCTCCGATTCTTTATCTTCTTCCCTGTCACCATCAATTTTCATTGTGAGGGCTCAAGATGGCAATACTGTAAATACACCAACCAGCCCCACTGGCTTAGTGCAAAACTCCCCCCTACACAGAGGGCCAGCCTGAGGCCTAGGCACCAAACGTGGACCAAGCTAGTAGGCGGAGGTGGATAATTCAGTGAAGCTCATCATGCCGTGGAACACTTGAAGGTGGCTTCCTAGCATCCAAAGAAGTGCCCACGGGGTGTATCACAGGTGAATTTCAGCTTAGGTGCGCGTGCAGCCATTTCCTGGGATTGTGAAGGAAGAGCTAGAACCTGCAGAAAGACACGTGACTAACAGGAATTGTAAGTTATTTCGCAGCGTGCCATTGAACCTGCACACAGTCTGCATTGGCCAGGACTCCACAAAGCATCACAGCTGAAATCTGCATGGCTCCTGTTGGGCAAGAATGTAGCATGTGCTCCAACTCTCATACCTGCTAAGGGCCCAGGGAGCCATGCGCAGGTCAGTGATGTGAAGATCCTTGCTGCTTGTACTGCTACAAGGCGGAGATGGGCCAATTGGAAAAGGAGGATCTGGATGGCTCAAAGGTTCGGAAATAAGGCTGGAGAGAGACCTTTGCTTTCAGGTTGCTTGTTTGAATCCATCCTAGATTGGTAGTGGCTGAAAATTGCTGCTATCTTTTAGTTGTTTGGGGCTTATGTTGGTTAGTCTCATTCTAGCTCCAAGGGGCAGAGGTGTCCTCATCCTAAAAACTACTGATGCTCATTACACCCTTGTTGGAAGACTTGACAGAGAAGGGAAAAGGATGGAAGGGGTATAAAGACTGATTTCCTCATTGTTCCTCCTCCTCAGGGATGTCCCCCTTTCTGTGTAAAGGTGCGGTGATGGAGAAGGATGGGCCTGGCCCATGTGGTAGAAGAGAGCTAAGAACTTCAGTCTCTAAAGCTTTCAGTCCAGTACCTCTTCCTAGGCACTCCAGTTAGGTGCCATGCGAGTGCCGAGATAGACACTAACACTAACTACTAGGACGCATGGGATAAATCTCAAATAGAAAGCCCTGCTCCTTTAAAAAAGTTTTTCTCTAACATAACAATTTCCTGTTTCCACTAAGAAGATGATCTATGACTGTTCCACTGCTCTGCAAGTTTTACTGAATCCTCTCTCCATGTGCTCCATGCCACTGTTGTTCTTTCTTATTAACTCTGCCCTGGGAAAGATGAGATAAAGTAACCCCAATGCTGCCATCACCATCAGCGAAAAGAATAACTAGGCATTGAAGAAAACAAGCAGGCAGCCAGAAAAATCATTGGCAGTGGCCAGCAGCTGTTCCCCCAATCCCAAAGATCAATAATGGGCATGAGAGATGCAGAATGTCATCTGGTGTGCTAGGATGCAACATGATTTGTTGCATTTCACAGTGACTGAGCAGCTGACACCTTGTCCTATCCACTGGGGGCCTAATCCTCAATTGATGTAAATCAGTGTCGTGGCACTGACTATTGCTGATTTGACCTCAGCTGAGCATCTGCCCCTTCTTTCTCGCTGATGTATGCGATTTTGTTTTCTGTCCTGCAAACTTCCTCTTTTGCTTTGCGCTCTCCTTGCTCAAACTCACATGATTTCTATTCCATGAGTAAAAAGCCTCCAGCAAGAGGAATTCATCTCCAGGTGCTCAGCAGGGCAGGTGCTAGTATTAAATCTCCTTCCCTGGGAAAAGTATCCTGCTGTCCTAGTTTCATGAAGATTTAGACTGGATTCCTGTGGCGAGCTGGTGGGCTGGATTTTAGACAGATTCAGGAACCGATATCGAGTGGCCATGTGGTGTTTGTCGGGGTGTATCTATTTAGGCTGAACGGCGAAGCGTGTTGTAGCTTGTGCTCATTGCAGGCAGAGAAGCAGTAAAGTCCACTGCACTCAGCAAGTTATGAACAATGGAGCAGCTTGGGCCACCCCTCCCTCCCTCCCTCCCAACCCATAACTGTGCAGAGAAGGATCCCACCACCCCCCAACACTCCGGGAAACTGGGCCCCAGATACTGTTAGCCCCCTACCCTGTGGCCCTGGGGAAGGCTGCGGAGAGGTACCAGCCAGAGACTCCAGCTGGCTGGAGCCACCACAGAAGCAGCCAAAGCAGGGGCCTTCAGAGAATGCTCTGCAGTTTAGCTTGGACCTTCTCTGCCCTGTGCTGACTGGCTGTTTGCTGAAACCCTCTCTGCCCCCTTCCCTCCCAGTCTCTTCCCTTCAGGTTCACTGCACCCTTTCCCCCCGCTTCCTTTCAGTGTCTCCTCTCCCTTCCCTTCTGGTTCCATTTAGCTGATCCCCTCCTGACTGAACCCACTCCAGAATACAAAGCATGGGTCTAACATGTCATCTGCCACTAGCCCATTTTTTACTCTGCTGGCTGCTCCCCTTCCCCCACCCTGCATCTCTTTAGTCTGTGTAGATAGTCAGGCTCTTTGGGTCAGGACCCATATTTTGCTCTGCTCAACACCTAGCACAATGAGGTTTCATTCTAGGCTGGCCCTTAGGCACTGCTGTCATAAACATGAATAATACCAGTGAATTAACATCAGAATCTGAGCATGGGGCTTCAGGGGAAGTCAGGCCCCAGAGCAGTCTGTGCTGCTCAGGGGAGCTGAGAGAGGACTGTGTAGAGCCTAATTCACTGCAGACATCTGAGCGGAGGACAGCTGCTAGGGAAGCAGGCTGCCAGAGGGAGCCACTTACCTTTTCCCCCCAGGAAGCTCATGGAATCTGCGTGGGATTCAGGCCCCACACTGTGGTCTTGCCTGTGTATATTCTGCTGCTAGTCCAGTGGCCAGCCCCCAGAGATGCTGTGCAGGGCAGTGGAGTCTGGCGCTCTTTGATACAACTAATACATGAGGCCTCTCAGAGAAGGAGGAGGGTGTCTCTTTGTTTCCTATTGCAGAGGTGCCCCTAGTGCATAGTGGTAGGGGCCCAGAACCCAGGCCTGGCAACAGGAAGGTTTCAGCTGCAGAGGGAAAATCTTTCAGACACTTCTGAGCAAGTTCAGGGTAGCACAATTTTGCAGCCTCCAATAGTGATTGCTACTAGTACAGTTACATTACATAGGCATCCGTTATCCTGTAGACATATATACCCCATATCTGCATAGGGTTAACAGAGCCAGAATTTCCCAGGGAAGCTCGCTTGTGGGAACAAAGGGATGTTTTTCCTTCAATGTTTGAAATGGTGCTGATCAGAGCGAGGGAGACAGACTTTCAATATGTTGGAGCCTGTTGCAGTGTTTTGAAGAGCTGTCCACTCTCGGAGCTTCCCATGGTTTCAGCCACGTTATCCTGTACTGGTTCCATGAATGTCCTAATCTCCTGAAATTTTATGCCAGCACAATTGATCTGAACTGTGCAGCCTATGTGACTGCTGAAAATGGCACCTCATTTGCTCAGCTTGCCTTTGCTTTATGGTACAATTGATGAAAATTCAGAATCTAGCAGGACCCTTCAAACAGGAGTCTGCAAGAGAAACAAACTCCCTGGAGATGGGAAAACACAAAGATTTCTATTTCCAATGGTAGGTGCTATAGCAGAGAGGTGCAATGGCTATCGAACATCAGCCTCCCACTTGTACACCTGAGAGATGTGCAGAGTAGCCTGTGTCCTGTGGATGGTGCAAGAAGTGTGACTGGATGCCATCTGTAGAAATCCCACTTGGCAAGAGCAAGGATGAGTTAGAGAGGAGGTGACACGCTCAACAGCTGCCCAACTGGCATCTCTTACAACAGGGGCATCTTTGTCTCTGCAGTTTGGGTGGGATGGAAGGAATGCAACAAGAAGAGGAGTACTTCTTGTAGTATTTAATGAGCACTCAGGAGTGTCAGGAAAGAAGGTCTAGATATATTTATCAGAACTTGCCTATGTGGGGAGTTATGCCTGATTAGCTTCCTGTGTGGAAGCCTTTATTCTGGAATAAGAGTGACATATTCTGAATTAGCTTAATCCACTTCCAAAGTAAGAGCATCCACACAGGGAATTAATCAGGAATGTCTATTTGCTTTAAATTCACACGCTATCTTAATCCAAATTAATTTCCCTGTCTAGACAAACAATCTCAATCACTCAGCTCATTCTGCGTCTGCTCAAGTTTCTGAGAACAGCGAATTACAATGGACAAGGTCAGAGGTTCACCAAAGGCATTAACTAGGTTTGGTCTACACTTAGAAGTGAAGTCAACATCGCTATGGTGCTCAGGAGTGTGAACGATCTGCCCCCAAGTGCCGTAGCTATGCTGACTGAACCACCAGAGCAGATGCAGCTAGGTCAATATTTGAATGCTTCTGTTGTTCTAGCTACCAATGCTTGGGGAGGTGGTTTTCCAACAGCAATGGAAAAATCCCTTCTGTTGCTGTAGGATGCATCTACCCTATGGGGTTGTGTCGGCATAGTGACACCCCTGTCGCTATGCGGCTATGGCTCCCGTAGTGTAGGCAAGTCCCTAGTCACTGCCAGACTAGTGATCTGATACTTCTGCTTACACTTCTATATGGCTCTTAATGGGAATAGCTGAGTAGTTCTGACCATGAGATCTGTGAGAATGTGCCCTTTCCTCAGTAACCGAGAGCATAACAGGAGCCAAAATGCTTTGCAGAAATGGGGGGAAGGAGACCCTTCCTGCCACAATCATTTGCAAGATTCAGGCTGTAGCTGGTTTTCTCTAGGTTTTAAAGGCCACCTGCCAGAAGAGAACATACTGGGGAAGGCTCCTATGAAAGGGTGAACCCAAAGTGGAGAGGATTTGGGGGTCCAGTTAGCCAAAGGGACAGCAGCCCAGATACCCATTGTTTTCTGTATGCTTGTCCACATATATGTGGTGTGATGGAAAATATAAGTGGAACACAACTGCAACATGCGAGGTAGCATCATCCATGTAGACAGTGTCTGTAAACACCTTCGAGTGAGAGCAGAGTGCAGATGAGCTGGGTCAGCAAAGGGGAGCGGATATGTTGTCATCTGATTTGAAACAGGCTAGTGGGTCTCTGAAGTGGGGAGGCTGTTCTCGATGGCAGGAGTGGTAGTGACCAGATTCTGTGACGTGACAGTCAAGAGGTGCTTGCTAGAAAAACGCAGGGAGGAAAGAGAGAACATCAAGGAAAAATTTGAATTGCTGTAGCTGGGACCTAGTTGGTAAATGGCCACAGATGTCGTGATCGAGATTTCCAATTAAAGGGAGAATGGCACAGAGGTGATCCTAGATTTCTCTGTATGAGAATTAGCAAAGGGGCTAATTACTGAGCAGGCACTTTCAGATGGCTGGGAGTGTTCTCTCCAGTTCAAAAGGAGAAGAGAGATCCGAGCCTGAGAATAAATGGCCCAGAACGCTCACAGCTCACCCATCTCTCTCTGTCTAGATGGTTTGATCGAATGCGTCTCTCTCTGTCTAGATGGTTCGATCGAGCGCGTATTTTGTTTTAATTGCATCTGCTCTTGTTTCTTGTCATTCTGAGATGCCAGTGGAGACCTCTTGCATTGGCTCCTTCATTAGGGAAACGTGGTTGTGATTAAAATGGGAAATGCAGAGTTCCATGTCGTACCGATTCCTTGTCGTTGCTCTTGGGGTTATGCTCAGGGCACAATCCACGTGTTCTCTCTGATCCATCTGACAAACAGGGAGCACTGGTGGCCAGTTTGTGCTGCTTGTTGATTACAGCATGTTCAAAGAGAGCAATGCAGGGAGGGCTCACTAGTTACTCCAAAGGCCCGGTGGATACTGCAAAAATATTTCCAGTGGCTCTGTTTCAATATGGCTAGGAATTGGTGTCTCTTGGGTTGACTGTCTGCAAACATTCTAGTGAATCGGTTTGCTGGAAAGAATGTTCACTGAGTAAATGAATATGCACAGAAAGTCAATTTGAATTCATGATCATGAATATGTGCGCCGGGAACCTGAGTCTAAGAGTCCCACTCAGGCAGTCACATAATAATGTACATGATCAATTAGGTTACACACTAAAGGTTATTCAGTTATTCATGACAAACAAAGTTGCAATTTGCAAACTGAGCAAAATTTGTCACACAAAGATATTCATGGAGAGAATGACTTGCTCAGCTGTGGTCAGTGCCTCTCAGCTCTGGAGATGTGGATTTGAATCTGAATTAGCTCACATGTGAAATGAGCTTCCTGGCTTCTTCTCTGAGGATGATAAAGTCAGTACTACCTCTGTGTCTCTTTGGAAGCTGCCTGCACAGGCAGTGCTGGAACTGTACCAGCAGGGTAAATAAGGCTGGAGGTGTATTGGCAGAGCTGCATGTAGGACATAAGACTAGACTACAGGGGGCTGTAGACCAGGAGTGAGGTTCATTGGATAAAATATATGAGAGTTCTGAGATGGATTGAAGTGTCTATCTCAGCCAGCTGGTGAGAAATCCCTCCCAGGTTTTAACTGCAGCTGATCAGCAGCTATGCTGCAGAGTAGCATCCTGAAAAGTTCAGTGTTCATGGCAAGAAACTTCTCTGCAGAACACAGTGGCATTTTTAAGGATCTCTGCAAAATCTAACAACCTCCTCCCTGCAGAGGATTTTGCTTCTGAGTCCTTCCAGTATAGCCCTCCACCTGCTGCTTGTCCTGAAAATACAGCCCCTGGGAAGATTCCCTTAGACCCTTCCCCACTGTCCTGTGGTTATGAATAATCTCTGCAGTTTAACACTAGACCAAGATTTCCTGTCCTGGAGGGACTTAAAAATTATAAGCCAAGTTTTGCTCTGTGTTACCCTGCTGCAGATCCAGAAACCCACTGGAATGAACAGTCCTCACTGGAGCAGGTTGTGTAACGCCTGTGTATATCTAGAGCTGGCACTTGCACCCCTCCCCCCACCACATAGGCCATTGTGCACGTACAAATGAGTGCTTTCCACTTCCACTACCTAACTGTGAACAAGAATGGTGTCCAGGCGCGACTTCAGGAGGTGACTGCATTCAAATAGACATTTCCACCATGGAAATGTGGCTCCTTGACCAGCAGCTGAACTGCCTATGCGGGGCATTCAGAAGCCTCTTTTGCTCCACACCCCCTTTATTTTAAACCAGCCATGCTGTTTGCAGTCTCTACAGTGCAAGTGCCAGCTCTAGATATACACAGGCGTTACACAACCTGCTCAGTGAGGAGGGAGAAACAGTAACAGGAAACTTGGAAATGGCAGAGATACTTACTGACTTCTTTGTTTCGGTCTTCACTGAGAAGTCTGAAGGAATGTCTAACATAGTGAATGCTTATGGGAAGGGGGTAGGTTTAGAAGATAAAATAAAAAAAGAGCAAGTTAAAAATCACTTAGAAAAGTTAGATGCCTGCAAGTCACCAGGGCCTGATGAAATGCATCCTAGAATACTCAAGGAGTTAATAGAGGAGGTATCTGAGCCTCTAGCTATTATCTTTGGAAAGTCATGGGAGACGGGAGAGATTCCAGAAGACTGGAAAAGGGCAAATATAGTGTCCATCTATAAAAAGGGAAATAAAAACAACCCAGGAAACTACAGACCAGTTAGTTTAACTTCTGTGCTAGGGAAGATAATGGAGCAAGTAATTAAAGAAATCATCTGCAAACACTTGGAAGGTGGTAAGGTGATAGGGAATAGCCAGCATGGATTTGTAAAGAACAAATCATGTCAAACCAATCTGATAGCTTTCTTTGATAGGATAATGAGTCTTGTGGATAAGGGAGAAGCAGTGGATGTGGTATACCTAGACTTTAGTAAGGCATTTGATACAATCTCGCATGATATCCTTATCCATAAACTAGGCAAATACAATTTAGATGGGGCTACTATAAGGTGGGTGCGTAACTGGCTGGATAACCGTACTCAGAGAGTAGTTATTAATGGCTCCCAATCCTGCTGGAAAGGTATAACAAGGGGGGTTCCGCGGGGGTCTGTTTTGGGACTGGCTCTGTTCGATATCTTCATCAACGACTTAGATGTTGGCATAGAAAGTACGCTTATTAAGTTTGCAGACGATACCAAACTGGGAGGGATTGCAACTGCTTTGGAGGACAGAGTCAAAATTCAAAATGATCTGGACAAATTGGAGAAATGGTCTGAGGTAAACCGGATGAAGTTCAATAAAGACAAATGCAATGTGCTCCACTTAGGAAGGAACAATCAGTTTCACACATACAGAATGGGAAGAGACTGTCTAGGAAGGAGTATGGCAGAAAGAGATCTAGGGGTCATAGTGGACCACAAGCTAAATATGAGTCAACAGTGTGATACTGTTGCAAAAAAAGCAAACGTGATTCTGGGATGCATCAACAGGTGTGTTGTAAACAAGACACGAGAAGCCATTCTTCCGCTCTACTCTGCGCTGGTTAGGCCTCAATTGGAGTATTGTGTCCAGTTCTGGGCACCGCATTTCAAGAAAGATGTGGAGAAATTGGAGAGGGTCCAGAGAAGAGCAACAAGAATGATTAAAGGTCTTGAGAACATGACCTATGAAGGAAGGCTGAAAGAATTGGAAAAGAGAAGACTGAGAGGGGACATGGTAGCAGTTTTCAGGTATCTAAAAGGGTGTCATCAGGAGGAGGGAGAAAACTTGTTCACCTTAGCCTCTAATGATAGAACAAGAAGCAATGGGCTTAAACTGCAGCAAGGGAGATTTAGGTTGGACATTAGGAAAAAGTTCCTAACTGTCAGGGTAGTTAAACACTGGAATAAATTGCCTAGGGAGGGTGTGGAATCTCCATCTCTGGAGATATTTAAGAGTAGGTTAGATAAATATCTATCAGGGATGGTCTAGACAGTATTTGGTCCTGCCATGAGGGCAGGGGACTGGACTCGATGACCTCTCGAGGTCCCTTCCAGTCCTAGAGTCTATGAATCTATGAATCTCTTTTTAAAATATGCCAGCAACCCAGTGTCCCTCTTTCTAAACTATGCCAGCGTCCCTGGGTTTCTGCTGCCTATCCAAACTGCCTGGGCCGGACTCAGTGCTGCTCCTCCCAAGGCATGCAGCCCGGAGGCTGCAAAGTGGGAGCAAAGCTGGCTTTATCCCACTTCTGTGCTGCCCTGAGTCTGGGCTGCTGTTGGGGGCATTCACTGGAAACCGGAACAGCCCCAGGGGCTGTTGTAATTTACAGCAGCCTCCCCAAGGCTGCCTTTGGGTTGCCCTGTAACCTGATATCTCCTTAGCTGCAGGCTAGTTCTCCAGCACATGCTTTACACCAGGGGTTGTGAGGGGGCAACAGGGGACTGCTTACATCAGCCTTATCCTGTTCCTGCACTGGGACACTAATCTGCCCCCTGCTTCTTGCTGCTTGTGGCACGTAGGGGCCAGAACGGGGCCCTACTCAGGATTTATAGTCATCAGAACATCCCCATTCTCCCACTAATGTAGCTCCTAGTCCTGCATTTCGCAGCTGCCTCTGATTTCCCCCTCTCAGTATTTGTGTCTGCACTTCGACAGCTGCATGCTGTAAATTCTCTAACGTAGCCAAACTAGCATGCACGGGCCTAGCAAGGTTTATGCCAAGCATAAACCTTGCTAGGCCCGTGGGAAGCAGTGGAGATGGAATGCATCCTGCAACTGTGCTGAGCGACAGACAGATTGTGAACAGCAAACTCCCCCTTTCCCAAAGCCTCATTAAAATGAAAAATACCATCCATGCCCAGGTGCTGGGGGCGTGGAGAGAGAATACTAACATGGCTGGAATCTGCTACATGGGTTCTGTTTGCTTGGAAATAGATAGCTAAATTATTTTCTTCCCAAATTTAATAAATAGGCGATTTAATCACACTCAGCCAGACAGCACTGATGAAATCTTGATGGCCTGAGAAAAATGTACTTTTGGTTTTACAGACTTCACTGCAGCTTATTCATTCTCGTGGTCCCCCCCCAGCATTTGTTGGGGGAGGTGTTATTTTTTACAAAATGTGTCTGTGTCTGTGTCATAAACAGATAGTTAAGGGTTAATGTCTCTTTCACCTGAAGCACCTGACCAGAGGACCAATCAGGAAACCGGATTTTTTCAACTTTGGGTGGAGGGAATTTTGTGTCTGAGGTCTTTGTTTTCTGTCTGCCTGCTTTCTCTGAGCTTTGGAGAAGTAGTTTCTGCTTTCTAATCTTCTGTTTCTAAGTGTAAGGACAAAGAGATCAGATAGTAAGTTATATGGTTTCTTTTCTTTGGTATTTGCATGAATATGAGTGCTGGAGTGCTTTGATTTGTATTCTTTTTGAATAAGGCTGTTTATTCATATTTCTTTTAAGCAATTAACCCTGTATTGTCACCTTAATACAGAGAGACCATTTGTATGTATTTTTCTTTCTTTTTTATATAAAGCTTTCTTTTTAAAACCTGTTAAAGTTTTCTTTACTGGGAAATTTCAGGGAAATTGAGTCTGTACTCACCAGGGAATTGGTGGGAGGAAGAAATCCGGGGGAGATCTGTGTGTGTTGGATTTGCTAGCCTGATTTTGCATTCCCTCTGGGTGAAGAGGAAAGTGCTTTTGTTTCCAGGACTGGGAACGGATAGGGGGAGTCACTCTGTTTGGATTCACAGAGCTTGTGTCTGTGTATCTCTCCAGGAGCACCTGGAGGGGGGAAGGGAAAAAGGATTATTTCCCTTTGTTGTGAGACTCAAGGGATTTGGGTCTTGGGGTCCCCAGGGAAGGTTTTTCAGGGGGACCAGAGTGCCCCAAAACACTCTAATTTTTTTGGGTGGTGGCAGCAAGTACCAGGTCCAAGCTGGTAACTAAGCTTGGAGGTTTTCATGCTAGCCCCCATATTTTGGACGCTAAGGTCCAGATCTGGGACTAAAGGTATGATATGAGTGGCAGCGGTTACGGGATAGACAAAATCCAGAAGCCAGTAGGAATATTATATTTTTCTTTTCTCTGCTAGGGACTTTTTAGCAGAGAGGGTTTGGTTTTCAAAGAAACCAGAGAGAATTTTTTTTTCTGCTCTCTCTGGCAGTTTGTGGCTTGCATGTTAAGCAAGAAGCCATTACCAGACTGTTAAGGGTCTTTTGTCACACAATAGCCCTCCCATTAGGAGGCAAGTACCAGCACTATATACATGCAAATAAAGTGGTTTTTCTGGTTTCCTTTCATTGAACATTAGCTAGAGAGAGAAAGGGAAAAAAGCATTGTTGCTAGGCAGACCCCAGGAGGCAACAGAGCCTGCAGTTCAGAAGATAAACACCGGAGGGCACCCCAACACAAGAAAACAGAAGCCATGTCTACCAAGACAAAAATGGAGGCCGAAGAACAAATCAAAGAAGCTGAACACAGGCGACAACTGGAAAAAAGACAAAAAGAGGTGGAGCTGAAAGAAAAGGAAGAAAGCATCAAACTGTCAGCCTACCAAAGAGAACAGGCAGCCAAAGAGGCAGCACACAAAAGAAAACTAGAAGAAGAAGAGGCAGCCCACAGAAGACAGACAGAACTCCAGAGGGAAGCCCACCAACAGGCCATGGAATTAGAAAAGGCTAAGCAACAGACTCCAGCCAATCCTAACAACCCATCGCCAATTATTGCTCCACAGCACAGGAAATTTCCCACCTACAAGGCAGGTGATGACACCGAGGCCTTCTTGGAAAATTTTGAAAGAGCCTGTCTTGGGTACAGCATCCCCGAAGACCAGTACATGGTAGAATTGAGGTCACAGCTCAGTGAACCTTTAGCAGAGGTGGCAGCTGAAATGCCTAAGCAGCAAATGAATGACTATAAACTTTTTCAAACCAAGGCCAGATACAGAATGGGGATAACCCCAGATCATGCCCGTCGGCACTTCAGAACCCAAAAGTGGAAACCAGATGTGTCATTTCCCAAACACGCCTACTACGTTGCAAAAAATTATGAGGCCTGGATATCAGGACACAATGTTAAAACCTTGGAAGAACTGCACCTCCTCATACAAATGCAGCAGTTCTTGGATGGTGTTCCTGAAGACATCACACGGTACATACAAGATGGAAAACCCAAAGATCTCGCGAGGCGGGGGAGATTGGAGCCAGATGGATGGAAGTGGCAGAAAGCAAGAAAGCTACTGTCAAGGGGAACGAATACCCCAGAGGGCACACCGACCATAAACCCTACAACCGAGGACAGCCAAAGACCCCACATACAACCCAAGTCAAGCCACAGACGTCCTATTCGTCCACCTCACCAGTCTCCAGTAACTCACCTCGGCCCAGTGACCCATCAGATGGAAGATGCTTTAAGTGTAATGAACTGGGACATATCAAGGCCAACTGTCCCAAGAACACCATGCGAGTGCAATTCATTACACCACCATCACACCAAAGATCCCCAGGCCCAGATGCCTCTCAAATACCCTTGGAGCGAAGGGAAAATTTGAGAGTGGGCGGAAAGAAGGTTACTGCGTGGAGAGACACGGGGGCAGAAGTGTCAGCTATCCACCAATCCTTCGTTGACCCCAAATTCATCAACCCAAAGGCCAAAGTTACAATTTACCCCTTCATGTCACAAGCTGTAGACTTGCCTACAGCTCAACTGCCTGTCCAGTACAAAGGCTGGTCTGGAATGTGGACTTTTTCAGTCTATGACAATTATCCTATCCCCATGCTACTGGGGGAAGACTTGGCCAACCAGGTGAAGCGGGCCAAGAGAGTGGGAATGGTTACACGTAGCCAAACCAGGCAAGCTTCCAGACCCATTCCTGTTCCTGAGCCGTCCACAGAGGCCCCGTCTGTGTTACCAGGGACCCAGACAGAGGTAGTGGACCCAGATTCCATGCCAACCACTGAAACAGCCACAGCACCTCCAGTCCCAGGCCCAGAACTGGAACAGCAACCAGCACCACCAATTGCAACCCCATCTTCAAACTCAACGCCAGAGGGCGCCAGCGAGCCAGAACTGGCAGAAGCAACAGACAGCCATACCCAAAAGGCTCAGCCAGAGCCTGAAATAACCTCAGGTGCACCAGCGGAGAGCAGTTCACCAGCAACGGAAACAACCCCATCACCTACATTGCTTCCAGAGGGACCAAGCCCAAGTCCACAATCTGAGGAAGAACTGGTGACCCCAGCCTCAAGGGAACAGTTCCAGACTGAGCAGGAAGCAGATGACAGCCTTCAGAAAGTGTGGGCGGCAGCACGGAGCACTCCACCGCCTCTCAGCTCTTCTAATCGATCCCAGTTTGTTATAGACCAAGGACTTTTATACAAGGAAATTCTTTCTGGTGGACACCGGGAAGAATGGCAGCCGCAAAAACAGTTGGTGGTTCCAACGAAGTACCAGGGGAAGCTCTTAAGCTTAGCCCATGATCATCCCAGTGGCCATGCTGGGGTGAACAGAACCAAGGACCGGTTGGGGAAGTCCTTCCACTGGGAGGGGATGGGCAAGGACGTTGCCAACTATGTCCGGTCTTGTGAGGTATGCCAAAGAGTGGGAAAGCCTCAAGACCAGGTCAAGGCCCCTCTCCAGCCACTCCCCATAATTGAGGTCCCATTTCAGCGAGTAGCTGTGGATATTCTGGGCCCTTTCCCAAAAAAGACGCCCAGAGGAAAGCAGTATGTACTGACTTTAGTGGACTTTGCTACCCGATGGCCGGAAGCAGTAGCTCTAGGCAACACCAGGGCTAACACTGTGTGCCTGGCCCTAACAGACATCTTTGCCAGGGTAGGTTGGCCCTCCGACATCCTTACAGATTCAGGGTCTAATTTTCTGGCGGGGACCATGGAAAAACTGTGGGAAACTCATGGGGTGAATCACTTGGTTGCCACCCCGTACCACCATCAAACCAATGGCCTGGTGGAAAGGTTCAATGGAACTTTGGGGGCCATGATAAGAAAATTCATCAACGAATTCTCCAATAATTGGGACCTAGTGTTGCAGCAGTTGCTGTTTGCCTACAGGGCTGTACCACATCCCAGTTTAGGGTTTTCACCATTTGAGCTTGTGTATGGTCACGAGGTTAAGGGGCCATTACAGTTGGTGAAGCAGCAATGGGAGGGGTTTACGCCTTCTCCAGGAACTAACATTCTGGACTTTGTAAGCAACCTACAAAGCACCCTCCGACACTCTTTAGCCCTTGCTAGAGAGAACCTAAAGGATGCTCAGGAAGAGCAAAAGGCCTGGTGTGACAGACATGCCGGAGAACGTTCCTTCAAGGTAGGAGACCAGGTTATGGTCTTGAAGGCGCAACAGGCCCATAAGATGGAAGCATCATGGGAAGGGCCTTTCACGGTCCAAGAGCGCCTGGGAACTGTAAACTACCTCATAGCATTTCCCAATTCCTCACTAAAGCCTAAAGTGTACCATGTTAATTCTCTCAAGCCTTTCTATTCCAGAGACTTACAGGTTTGTCAGTTTACAGTCCAGGGAGATGATGCTGAGTGGCCTGACGGTGTCTACTATGACGGAAAAAAAGACGGTGGCGTGGAAGAGGTGAACCTCTCAACCACCCTGGAACGTCTGCAGCGGCGACAAATCAAGGAGCTGTGCACTAGCTTCGCCCCATTGTTCTCAGCCAGCCCAGGACGGACTGAACGGGCATACCACTCCATTGATACAGGTAATGCTCACCCAATCAGAACCCCACCCTACCGGGTGTCTCCTCATGCCCAAGCTGCTATAGAACGGGAGATCCAGAACATGCTACAGATGGGTATAATCCACTCATCTACCAGTGCATGGGCATCTCCAGTGGTTCTGGTACCCAAACCAGATGGGGAAATACGCTTTTGCGTGGACTACCGTAAGCTAAATGCGGTAACTCGTCCGGACAACTATCCAATGCCACATACGATGAGCTATTGGAGAAGTTGGGACGTGCCCAGTTCATCTCTACAATAGACTTAACCAAGGGGTACTGGCAAGTACCGCTAGATGAACCTGCCAAGGAAAGGTCAGCATTCGTCACCCATGCGGGGGTGTATGAATTCAATGTCCTTCCTTTCGGCCTTCAAAATGCACCCGCCACCTTCCAGAGGCTGGTAGATGGTCTACTAGCTGGACTGGGAGAATTTGCAGTTGCCTACCTTGATGATGTGGCCATTTTTTCAGACTCCTGGCCCGAACACCTACTACACCTGGAAAAGGTCTTTGAGCGCATCAGGCAGGCCGGACTAACTGTTAAGGCCAAAAAGTGTCAAATAGGCCAAAACAGAGTAACTTACCTGGGGCACCAGGTGGGTCGAGGAACCATAAACCCCCTACAGGCCAAGGTGGATGCTATCCAAAAGTGGCCTGTCCCACGGTCCAAAAAGCAGGTCCAATCCTTCTTAGGCTTGGCCGGATACTACAGGCGATTTGTACCACACTACAGCCAAATCGCTGCCCCACTGACCGACCTGACCAAAAAGACCCAGCCAAATGCAGTTAAGTGGACTGATGAGTGTCAAAAGGCCTTTACCCAGCTTAAGGCGATGCTCATGTCTGACCCTGTGCTCAGGGCCCCGGACTTTGACAAGCCATTCCTAGTAACCACAGATGCATCTGAGCCTGGTATAGGAGCAGTGCTCATGCAGGAAGCAACAGATCACAACTTCCATCCTGTCGTGTTTCTCAGCAAAAAACTGTCTGAGAGGGAAAGTCACTGGTCAGTCAGTGAAAAGGAATGCTATGCCATTGTGTACGCCCTGGAAAAGCTACGCCCATATGTTTGGGGACGGCGGTTCCAACTACAAACTGACCATGCTGCACTAAAGTGGCTTTATGCTGCCAAGGGAAACAACAAGAAACTTCTTCATTGGAGTTTAGCTCTCCAAGATTTTGATTTTGAAATTCAACACATCACAGGAGCTTCTAACAAAGTTGCTGATGCTCTCTCCCGTGAGAGTTTCCCAGAATTCAGTAGTTAAAAAGTGTTCTTAAAATGTAGAAGTCTGTTAGTTATATACTTAGTAGTTATGTAAAGGTGCATGTGTTGTAGTAATCTGTTTATTTTAAAGTTCTAAAAGGAAATCGCCGCCAGTGAGCTTCCCCACTGTCTGCAATTTGGGGGGCGTGTCATAAACAGATAGCTAAGGGTTAATGTCTCTTTCACCTGAAGCACCTGACCAGAGGACCAATCAGGAAACCGGATTTTTTCAACTTTGGGTGGAGGGAATTTTGTGTCTGAGGTCTTTGTTTTCTGTCTGCCTGCTTTCTCTGAGCTTTGGAGAAGTAGTTTCTGCTTTCTAATCTTCTGTTTCTAAGTGTAAGGACAAAGAGATCAGATAGTAAGTAATATGGTTTCTTTTCTTTGGTATTTGCATGAATATGAGTGCTGGAGTGCTTTGATTTGTATTCTTTTTGAATAAGGCTGTTTATTCATATTTCTTTTAAGCAATTAACCCTGTATTGTCACCTTAATACAGAGAGACCATTTGTATGTATTTTTCTTTCTTTTTTATATAAAGCTTTCTTTTTTAAAACCTGTTAAAGTTTTCTTTACTGGGAAATTTCAGGGAAATTGAGTCTGTACTCACCAGGGAATTGGTGGGAGGAAGAAATCAGGGGGAGATCTGTGTGTGTTGGATTTGCTAGCCTGATTTTGCATTCCCTCTGGGTGAAGAGGAAAGTGCTTTTGTTTCCAGGACTGGGAACGGAGAAGGGGAGTCACTCTGTTTGGATTCACGGAGCTTGTGTCTGTGTATCTCTCCAGGAGCACCTGGAGGGGGGAAGGGAAAAAGGATTATTTCCCTTTGTTGTGAGATTCAAGGGATTTGGGTCTTGGAGTCCCCAGGGAAGGTTTTTCAGGGGGACCAGAGTGCCCCAAAACACTCTAATTTTTTGGGTGGTGGCAGCAAGTACCAGGTCCAAGCTGGTAACTAAGCTTGGAGGTTTTCATGCTAACCCCCATATTTTGGACGCTAAGGTCCAGATCTGGGACTAAAGGTATGATGGTCTGATTCAGGTAAAAGCACACCCACATCACTCAATCCTCCCCCGGGTGTCTCTGGCATCCTTTCCACTCCACCCAGGCATGTCAAATTAAGGCACTTTACAAAGAACCGCAGAGGGAACTTGTCATGATGTATGTGAGGTATATTTAGAAGCATGGGCCCCCATCCTGCATGGGCAGGCCCTTTTAGGGTGACCAGACTGCAAGTGTGAAAAATCGGAACGAGGGTGGGGGTAATAGGATCCTATATAAGAAAAAGACCCGAAAATCGGGACTGTCCCTATAAAATCGGGACATCTGGTCACCCTAGGCCCTTTGCCTGCCCAGCGCCCCACTGACTTATTGTGGCTCCAACGGCACAGAGGTCATTGCAGGATCAGGCTGTAGTTTGCCATCAAAGCCTTCTATGTATTTCTGTAAGTGGTAATCTTTCTTGGATGTAGAACTGGTCAAATTATTCACCACCGCTAAATTGCCTGATGACTTTAGCTTCTCCTTTGTTTGTGATTCTATCCTCAAATGACTGCGGTTTCCTAACACAAGCACTAATCCCTGAGGGAGAATCCAGGCTGCCTTGCTTTCTGCAGACTCGTTCCCAAATTTGCAGGTTCAGCATCAGGAGACGTTTACACCAGGGTGACTCTGTTTTACACCAAATTTGCAGGTGCACCATCAGGAACAGGATCTGATGGAGGGCTGAGAGGTGAGCTGTGGACTTGCTGCTCAGTCCTAGTTTTGCCTCAACACATCGCTAATGCCCCTTTCATACACTCCTGGCACGGTGGAGCACCGGTCAAACAGCAGATGTCGACCTCCCTACAGGACTGTTTGGGTAGCTCAGTTTGTAGTGAGCAAGACCCTGCTTTTATTAAGGGTAAAGGCAAGGTTGTGACAGTTGCCCAGAGAAACTGACAGACACAGAGTTTAAATTACACAGAAACAAGCTGATTGTATAATCCCAGGGCTGGAGGGAGTGAGATGGAACCAAAGCAGCAGGTTCTGCACACTGCTTATCCCCTGTGTTGGCCTGCTGCAGGGAAGGCAGTGGGCTGGACGTGTGTGTCCTATCACGGCCAGAGCCACGGTGGTGGTATTTACTATTGCAGTAGTAACATAGAAAAGGACCCTGTTGTGTCAGGTGCTGCACAGAAAATGCGTTGGACTCATTCAGATTCCAAGGAAGCACCTCATGCCCTCTTCAGTGCTTCTGCCTGGCACCTATGACTTGGTGCTGTTTTGGTCTCTGCACCTGGGAGATAACCTGGTACTAAGCCCTGGTGAGTCATTGGCTTAAACAATTTGGATGTAGCTTTCAGTGCATGCCATTTGCTACATTACCCAGAGCCCCTCGCTGGAGCAGTCCTCAAAGCTGCCAACATCTTCCACGGTGCGTCATCTGTAGTGCATGTTACAACATCCAGGCAAATCCATGTGTACCGGTGGCTGTGCGGGGCCAGAGCTTTTCCCAGTTACACCAATATAGATCCAAAGTAACTCTGTTGGCTTGACTGAGGTCACTGTGGGTTGACAGCAGTGTAAACGAGAGAAAAATCTAGGCCAGAGTTTCTGAATGTCTTGGTTTGTGTGGATCCAGGCCCTGAGTCACAAAGCCCTGAAGCATCTGGACAAACTGGAGAAATGGTCTGAAGTAAATAGGATGAAATTCAATAAGGACAAATGCATAGTGCTCCACTTGGGAAGGAACAATCAGTTGCACACATACAAAATGGGAAATAACTGCCTAGGAAGGAGTATTGTGGAAAGGGATCTGGGAGTCATAGTGGACCACAAGCTAAATATGAGTCAACAGTGTAACGCTGTTGCAAAAAAAGCAAACATTGTTCTGGGATGTATTAGCAGGAGTGTTGTAAGCAAGACACGAGAAATAATTCTTCCGCTCTACTCCTCTCTGCTTAGGCCTCAACTGGAGTATTGTGTCCAGTTCTGGGCACCACACTTCAGGAAGGATGTGGACAAACTGGAGAGAGTCCAGAGAAGAGCAAAAAAAATGATTAATGGTCTAGAAAACATGACCTGTGAGAAAAGATTGAAAAAATTGGGTTTGCTTAGTCTGGAAAAGAGAAGACTGAGAGGGGACATGATAAGTTTTCAAGTATGTAAACGATTGTTACAAGGAAGAGGAAGAAAAATTATTTTTCTTGTCCTCTGAGGATAGGACTAGAAGAAATGGGCTTAAATTGCAGCAAGGGAGGTTTAGGTTGGACATTAGGAAAAACATCCTAACTGTCAGAGGGGTTAAGCGCTGGAATAAATTGCCTAGGGAGGTTGCGGAATCTCCATCATTGGAGTGTTTTAAGAGCACATTAGACAAACAGCTGTCAGGGATGATCTAGATAATTCATCCTGCCATGGGTGCAGGGGACTGGACTAGATGACCTTTCGAGGTCCCTTCCAATTCTATGATCCTATGTAGGCTGTGTGGAGGGAGCTAATTAGAAGGAAGCTCACCTATGAGGGAACAGAAGGGACTTCTATAAAAGCCAGGAGGCTGGCACCAGTGGCTTCCAGGGAGGAAGCCTGCAGTCTCTCTCCATGAGGCTAGAGAACAGGACAGGAACCCTTGAGGAAGGGTTTACCTAGTAGGACTGAGAGAGAGGGGTCTGAGTAGGAAGACTGGTGAAGGAGCAGCTTAAAGAAACATGGTAGGAAGTAGTCCAGGGATGAGAGCAGTCAGAGTGGTGAAGACCCAGATCTTAACTGCTGGCTGTAGGCTCTGGACCGAGCCCAGAATAGAGAGCAGGCCTGGGTTCCCTACCATCCACTGCAGAGGGGTGTTGGGTGGGGCAGTGAATGGGAAGACAGCCTGAGTCACTGTGGGAGTGACAGTTGAGGCAGCAGGTGCGAGGACTGCCTGACACTGCTTGAGCAGAGAGACTTGGAAAGACCCTGCCCCACTCCCAGAAGGGGAAATCAGCATGACCCTGGCTGGAGGGCAAATCACAAAGCGGCTGGACTGCAACTCTGTGAGTGGCAGAAGAATGCAATGGTAGAAGAGAAGAGAGGGGGCACTGAACCAGGCGGAGCTAATCCCCAGAATGGCCCCAAGGGGGGTGCCACCCTGTGGTGAGTGGAGCACCCCGTGACAGAGCTAAATAAATAAATAACAAGTCATGATTATTTTCTGAGCCAAATTACGGTGGCCAATCATTCAGACTGTTACCGAACAGTGGGCAAGGGGAAGTCCCTGGCATACCCAGCATCGTGTGCATGGAAAGGCAGGCATTTCAGCACTAGGGCTTCTGTTTTCTGAACTGCTGTAGGAAGGCTAAGCGGGAGGCAGGGATGGGGAATGATAGAGAGCTCTTTCGGCAAGGAAATGCGTGAGCACCAGGGACCCTTTCACCCAAAGCTTGGAGGGGGGCAGCTCAGCCTCCCTTTCCCATTCAAAAATCTCTCTGTAGATTCACTCGGTGGCCTCTTTATTTATTGATTCATTCATTCATTCATTCAGTGCAGACAACTGCAGCTGTAATCCAGGAGCCTCTCCTCTAACTGCAGCACTCTCTCTTGTCAATTTTTATATGTTTGTTACGCCAACATAAAAGGAGGAAATGCATTTTTTTATGTAGCTATAACTGATTTATTAATAGCCTATAATGCTAGTAATAGCTGATCTATAAATCTGTTCTTAAGAATTTATAGGGCAAATATTCCAGTACCATATTAAAGACACAACTCATGAATGCCTGTAAGCACCAGTCTATTAAGTTAGGCTGTAGGAGAACACAATTATCTCAAGGTAGGGGGGGAGGAAGGGTAAAAAAATACAACACACAGCACTGATTTCCTCTGATGCTTAGAAAAGTTATTGTAGAGAATGTCCAGGCATGTGTATGTATATGCTCCCAGAGATCTTGTGTTCCTGTCCGATCTCACAAGCTAAGCGGTGCTGAACTGGAGCAGAAAACAAGGACCACTTTGGAAAAAAAAATAGTGGTACTGTACTCTGTCTCTGTTCCAGTTCTAAGCTCTGTCCACACCCCATTTGGATGTGTCTGCTATAAAGATCAGTAGTGAAATAGTAAATTGGTTACAGTCTTAAATGTCAACT
Organism: Gopherus flavomarginatus; assembly: GCF_025201925.1. Classification (NCBI taxonomy): domain Eukaryota; kingdom Metazoa; phylum Chordata; order Testudines; family Testudinidae; genus Gopherus; species Gopherus flavomarginatus. Next base: position 9,979,193 of record NC_066631.1, read on the forward strand.
TTACGTCAGACCTCACTGAATTGAATGCAACCTGTGATGTTTTCTTTGCTTTGTTTGCTTGTGTTATACAACCCTGCAGTGATTCCAGTCAGAGAAGCTGAGGCAGTGAACAGATTTAACTGGTACAAAAAAAATTGCTTATAATTAGTTGTGGTGCATTTTATAAGTTCTAATTGATGGAAGTCAGATACCCAGTGATCTGAATCAGAACACGGGGGATCCAGAATTCCTTGGATTGGGGAAATTTGCATCCACCAGATCCAAACTTCGTGGGTCAGGCCTGGCATATCAATATTAATATTTTAGAGTAATTGCTGGATTGAACTGAGCAGAGATGAGGGCACTAATTTCTATGACTACTCATAGCATTTGTCTTTAACTGCCCCCCTCTGTATATTTTGGCTTTTAATTATATTTTTTTTCCATTTGGTCCATGAGTAAGTGGAAGAGGAAGAGGAAACTGACAGTTACTGACCATTACTGGTTAAAATTTTAGTCCTGCTAATGACAAATAACATGGACACACCCTTGGCAAGTTTCTGTTGCTTGTAAAGAAAGCAGGCTAGCCATCCTCTGAATGGGGTGCAGGTTCCCTTCCCCCTTGAAGTGGTGTTGGAGGAGGGGATATGTTTGAGGAAGTTTTTAACATCCGTCCTGTATGTGCTTCCTGTCAGAGCCGGGATTGCTGTGTAAAGATATAACAGAGTTATAGAACCCAAGTGACTTGTGAGTGCTGTGACATCTCCTTGCCTTCTGGTCACGTTGATGAGCCAGGGGAGAGAGTTAGCACCGGTCATGAGCACTTCAGCAGCAGCCCCCTAAATATTGGGAATGGGGCTTGTCCAGAGAGCGAACTGGACAGCGATAGCCTATTACGGGTCTCTGAGCCGTGAGCTCCAAGCCAAGTGAGCCTGGTAGAAGCAGCTGGTAATTTTTAGCTGCTAGAGTGGTCCAAGCTAATGGCTGTTTGCATCTAATGACAAAACGATTTCCATAACGATGGGAGGGAGCAGTCCTTCCTTTCAGTGCACCTTTGGCAATTAGAGCATTAGCTCTGCACTAAGCATATTGCTTGTCTTCCCTGCTAAGGGCTTGGTTACAGGCCTTCACAGCAGAGTGCTTGTTGCTCCACAGGGCAGTCAACATGGGTGAGACAGGGCTGCAGATGCCCCCTTGGTGCTAATCAGAGGGAATAAACTGTAGCAAAATGTGAACAGGAGCGATGGGTGGTTGTCTTTGTTCTTGATTTTCTTTCCGGTGACATTTTTTAGACTAGTTCCGGGGCTATGTGAGAAGAGTGGGTTAGCTCACTGCTTAGAGAAGGTGCTTTGTTAAACTGGTGTAAAGTCGGAGTAACTCCAGATGAACTTCAGTGTAAATGACAGCAGGATCCAGTCCAGAGTCCCTAGGAGGGGAGAGTTTGTGGCAGGCGCTGCTTTGCTGCTGAAGCCAGCTGGAGGCAAACAAGAAAGCAGATTAGCCCGTCCTCTAAGTGTCTGGGAGCTCCCTGTGTTTTGTGGCCTGGAAGTTAGTCCTGACATCCCTTACTTCATCCTTTCTTCCCGAGCCACCACTGCAGCCCAGCCAACTCTCTAGAGCCCCTCAGTCACCCCTCCGATAAGTGGCTCTGATTGGTAATACTGTGCTGTCAGTGTGGTCTAGGTGGCTGTCACCATCACACTGCTACGGGGCTCCCGCTGGCCATGTTTCACGGGTGCAGCCCATGCCTCCATCTTAACAATGTCTCCTGCATGGCAGTGCCAGGGGCTGCTGCCAAGCTAGTGATTGGACACAAACTGGCATGGCTGCTGAGAATGTCTGGGCTCCTCTTCTTATGCACACTGGTTGGACAGACTCCCCCGTCTCCCACAGCACCAGCTTAGCGCTCTTGGAAGGTGCCATTCCCATGGTCTCTGCACCACTCAGGTCCCACATCTGCCCCTAGTGCTCAGGCTGGCCCTCTACACTGGTGAATTTCACCCAAATTGGGGAGCCTGCCCTTGTCTGATGCTGCTGCAGACTCCATTGTTCCCAGACTGGAAGATCCCCAAGGGAGCCCAGACCAGAACAGCTGGTTCCTGGACGGGTCTATAGCAGGAAAACCCTGGTACTGAGAAATGGGGGGGAGGGGTGGTATGTTATGCCACAAGAATGAAATCAACGTGTTTATTTATTTAAAAAAAAACAGCTTCAGGCACTCATGGAGGCCCCTTGCCTTCTGTAGTGCTGACACCCTGCCTGGGTCGCAGCTGGCATTTCTGGGGTGCTTTTCATTCAGTGATTCCCAAACTTTATAGAGTAGGCAGGTATTGTTCAGATCTAAAGAGGGAAACTGAGGCATGGATAACTCTGAGTAGCGGGGTCTGGAATGGAACCCAGGTGTCCTGGGCCCCAGTCCTGTGTTCTAAATGCTAGCTTACACTCGAACTGGAGTGGCCCCTGCAGGCTTTTCCTGGGTTGTGCAATACACTGTTTCAGGTCCCTTCCCTCCCCACCGGCTTTCCTGAGGTGCCAACCCAATGGGCCACGCGGGCGGAACTGGGGTGATTTATCTAATTGCTTTCTTTGCAAGATTCCCCACCAGGCCCTCTGCACCCTGCAGGTACCAGTCCTAGAGCAGCTCCTGCCTATGATGACAGCTGCCAAAGCTTGGGGGTTGGGCTCTCTCGGTGACACTAGCCTGCAAATTGGCTCCACGCTGAGTCTTCCCTTTGCCAACAAGCCTGTGATGAGATAAGCAAGTTTCTAAGGAGATGTCAGATGCAAATGGCTGGATGTGCGGAGCCAGTGACCAGCAGAGAGGCAATGGGAGAGGCTGGAGGTGGGCTTTGAAAGCCGGACACCCACTCCCATTGTCTTCAGTGGGAGCTGAGCACTTAGCCTGGGAATGGTTGGGCCATTGCACAAATTGAATGTATTTCCCCATGGTAAGTATCCTCACACCTTCTATGGCTCATCTCGATTATCACTTCAAAGGTTTTTTTTCTCCTGCTGATGACAGCTCATCTCAATTGATCGGCCTCTTACAGGTGGTATGGCTACTTCCACCTTTCCATGTTCTCTGTATGTATAAATATCTTCTTGCTGTAAGTTCCAGTCTATTCATCCAATGAAGTGGGCTGTAGCTTATACTCAAATAAATGCATTAGTCTCTAAGGTGCCACAAGGACTCCTGTTCTTTTTACTTAGACGAGGATGGCCCACTGGTCAGGGCAATGATATGGGAGACCTGGGTTCCAGCCGCATTCCTGCCTGTGTGACTTTGGGTGGGATAGGCAGGGCGTGCCTATGCTGCCATGGGGAGTGTGATTTCAGTATGGGTACATGCCTCATCTAGCACAGGTGCCAACAGCAGCGAACCTGCAGCAGTAGGGCTGTACAAGCCTGCCGGGCTCCCAGGGTACATACTCAGGTAGCTGGCCTGCAGCGACCTCTCTGCTGCTGCAGATTCGCTGCTATGGGTACCAGCGCTAGCTGGATCAAAGCTAGCTCAGGTATGTCACATATGCTGCACTCACACCTCTGATTCCAATGTGGATATAACTAAGTCTCTCTTGTGGTGTATTGAGGACGGTGTAGGAATGCCAAGCTCTCCCACAAGAGTGGGGTTTCTGGCCCTGCTTGCAGGGTAGGTGCTCTAGAGCAAAGCCTGCGAGCAGAGTCAGAGTGGAAAGAGCCAATTTACAGCAAAATGGAGTGAGCTATGCCTGGCTGCCTTTGGGAGCAGCCTGTTTTTCTCACTCTGCTTTGGAGTTCTTGTGTGACATTGTTCTGAGTCCTAAGAAATAAAGTCAGGTTACGTTGCAGCCTTCTGGCAGTAGTTATGTTTTTATCTAACTTCTAAGTGTGTGCTGTGAACATTAAATCTCTGTGCCATGTGTAGAATGGAGACAATGGTAGCGGTGGGGTTGATAAATATACCAATGTTTGTGTGGTGCTAAGATACTCCTGTAATGAAGGCCAGAGGTGCCTTAGCTAGATACGGTCTCAGTGCTGCAAGGGGCTGCATGCCTACTGTGAGGGGCAGAGTGGGAGTGGAGTTGGGCTCGGTACCTCGTAGGATAAGACGGTGCTTTACCTGGAGGGAGCAGGCACTCTCTGGCAGTGGAAAAATTGGGGTCCTGGAATGGGAAGCTGCTGGGGCTTTGCTCCTCCTTCTGTTCCAGTAAAACGGCTCATGCCAGCCTTCCCTGCAGTCCTCTTCTCCCCCAGCAAGACCCTTTTACCCTGTTGCAATCCTGATTTATACCCTTCGTGTCTCACCCTGTCCTGTCAATGCACCGTATTTCCTCTCTGACCTGCAGCATCTCTGGTTATTTCAGTGCACTGCCTCCCAACAGTCACCATCTGTCCTCCTTTCCAAGTGACAGGCTCGATTTCCTTGCATCTTTATTGGGCTGGGTGATGCCAGCTTGCAGGATGTGAAGTGCTGCCATGCAGGCAAGGACTTAGAGGGGTGTTAGCACGTTCAGCGTCAGCACTCAGCCTGCTGGGGGGCACAAGCAGAGGGTGATCGGACAGCCCATTAGGCTGTTTGCTGACTCCCCTGTCTTATGGCCCCAACACAGGATGCTAATCAGCATGTAAGTGCCCTTTCTCTGGAAGCATGTCACAGGTTGACAAGTACAGCAGAGGTAAGAACATTTCTACTTGACACATCTGTTGCAATACAGTCCTGAAAGCAAAGCTGGCATTTAGAATGGACATTCTGGAGTGCATGCTCCACTCAGCCCTCCTGTACTTCTATGGTGACTGTGCTGGGCTTTGCTATAGTGCCCTCCATTCAAGCCTCTCAAAGCACTTTGCAAGTATTCATTAGGTCTTCCACCTCTGCTATGCGGTAGGTATTATCCCCATTTTACTGCTGGGGAAACTGAGGCACAGAGACAACATAACTAACCAGGGTCAGACGCTGAGTTTGCAGTAGAGCTGGGCATTGAAGCACAGCCATTCCAGGGCTTCAGATACAGCACCACACTTCCAGCATGATGTGTGAAGCAGAATGGCACGAAGATCTGTGGAGGGGGCAGGCCAGCTTGTGTCTTGTAAACGAGCAAATCATCCGCCTTGGCTCTGAGGAGTCAGAGCTGTTGAAGGGGAAATTATGTCTGGACATGGGATGGGGATGACGGATTCTGAGCAGGCTGGGACTGTGGGACTGCAAAATGATCCAACAAGCAAGTACCAGAGGAGGGTGCAGCAGGCGCTCTGTCTGCCCCTGCTTCATTGGTGTGGGGGTAGCTTAACAAGGAGGGAGGAAGTGTGGATGCTAAATGATCTTAGATGCCTCCCTGAGCTGTCCTGACTCCTATGGAGCAGGACTCCCCTTTGCATCCTGCACGGCCTGGAGGAGGTGGGAGTGGATGAGAAGTGCCCAGGGAGGGGCCAGGATCACTGTTCCATACAGGTACAAGTTTCAGTCTGTCCATGAAGAACAAGAACTGTTTCCCCTCCTGGGAGGAAAGGTCCAGGACCCACCAGTGCCTGTCTCCTGTGGCAGAGGGCAAGGGGCCCCAGCCCTGCGACAGCGCTTTTCCACTCTACGGCCCTGCCTCGGACACCACTGGGGCTGCCTGTTCCTCTCCAAGCTCCCGGGAAGGTGCTAGGAGAAGGGAGGCTGAAGCCACACAAGCAAGGCCAGAACTAACCTGGGGGCTGGGCAGGCTTCTTCTTGGGCCTGCCACTGTCCTTCCATCGCAGTATATTGCCTTTGTCTTGTCCCATTCCTCCCCCTCTGCCACCACACCTCATTCCCAGCATGCACCATTTCACCCTGACCCCCAAACTATCCAGCTCTGTCTTTCCTCCTCCCCCTTGCACAGCCTGTGTGGCACAAGGAGATGACTCTGCTTCCTCTGCTCTTAACAAAGGGCCCTGGGAGACCGGAGATGTTTGTCAGGCGCATTTGTTGCTTCTGCTGCTTGAATGAAAACTCTGGCAATTAGGCAGTTTCCTTGCAGTCATGCTAGTGTTCCCTTCTCCACACCCTCTCGGGGGTTCCTCTCTCAGGGTCACAGGTCCGCGCAGTTCTCCTGGAGGACTCTGCAAAGCAAAACCCAGGGGAAATAGAAGTCCTATTATTTATCACACATGAAAAATTACTACTCAGGCATTTTCTCCATTAGTCGCCTCCTGCTATTGTGCCCGCCCCAGCAGCTATGTGCTGCAACTCAGAAGGAAACACAAAGCACCATAACTGACCTTCTGTGAAGGCAGGTGCTTGAGCATGCAGAGCAGCACTGGCTATTCTTGCTGGGAGCGTCAGCCTGCACCAGAGATTTTTAAGGATACTGTACTTACAAAAGCTGCCTATAAAGAGCTGGTGGGTAGAAGACAGGCTGGGGAGCGAATGCAGTAGTTTGTCAGCTCTGAGGACCAAAGTCCTTTGTTTTTAATGGGTGTAGTGTGGGTGGGGTAATGCAAACCTCCCCACAGAGGGGTCTCAGCCCTGAGCCAGATGGATCATTGGTAGGGGAAAGGGGAGTTTGTTCTCCTTCACCTCTGCTGCAACTGCCAGTTACTTATGTTTAGCTGCGAGAGAGCTTTTCAACCACCGAGCTGAAAGCTCCTTGCAAAGAATCTTAGAATATCAGGGTTGGAAGGGACCTCAGGAGGCATCTAGTCCAACCCCCTGCTCAAAGGAGGACCAATCCCCAACTAAATTATCCCAGCCAGGGCTTTGTCAAGCCGGGCCTTAAAAACCTCTAAGGAAGGAGATTCCACCACCTTCCTAGGTAACCCATTGCAGTGCTTCACCACCCTCCTCGTGAAAAAGTGTTTCCTAATATCCAACCTAAACCTCTCCCACTGCAACGTGAGACCATAGCTCCTTGTTCTGTCATCTGGTACCACTGAGAACAGTCTAGATCCATTGGGGGGGGGGAGGTGGCAAGAGCCTCATTTTACAGATGGAGAAACTGAGACACGTACTTTCCCAAGATCCAGGGCAGTCTCCTGAGTCCCAGTCTAGTCCTTAGTAGTTTTTGTAGTGCAGACCCCTGTAAACTCAGCCCCAGAATACACCGTTTCATTTTCTAAGACATTGCACGTTTATCAGATAGTGGCAACTGCGAGTTACTACAGCATCCAGCTCCCAGATCAGTCTGGACCTGTGGCGTACGCTGGAAAGGTGTCATAGCTCGTTGCTGAGCCGTTGAGCCATCTCCCAGAGTATCTCAAGCTGCATGAAAGTACTGCTCCATTATGCCCAGAAGCTCCCGTTCCTCACTGGAATGCAGGTAAAGTGAGGATGGGGAGAGCGAAGAGGTGGCTTATGGGGTCGAAATGCCCAGACCCCAGAAAGATCTCAAGGTCAGACTTCCAAACCGAGGAGACTAACCTGTGGCTCCTACCACCATAGTGTCAGTCACTGTCTGGGTGCCATGGGGCTGAGCCCCCCATGTGATGAGACTGCTGGCATGCTGGTGAGCGGGCTCAAGTCAGTGGGTCTCTCAGCACTGACCGTGCTGGGGTCACAGGCTGAGGGTCTGCTGTGCCTTGCAGCTAAGGGAAGAAGTCCAATCCCCGTGCCTTAGGGCTCGCCCACTCCTATAAATAATGTGCTTTCCCCAGGGACGCCTGTAATCTGCCACCAGCCTCATCCCTCTCAGACACTGACAGTATTTAGAGCTGAAGAGCTCTGCATATAATTACTAATCAGCTGCAGGCAATCAATTCATCTATCAGCCTCCTCCTCCGTGACGGGATGCCTTTCGGCACCGAAGGTGACTCCTTGAGGAATTAAGATTTAAAAATAAAAGTAATAATCATAATAAATTCATTAAATAAGCATCAAGCTAATTTGCAAACGGAGAGTGATGGGCCATCTTCTGCACACCTGCTGTTCTTTTTAAAGAGGCCCAGTGTGGCATAATGTCAGCATGCCTTCTCTCCAACCCAGAGCAGGAACCGGCCTCTCCTGCTACTGAAGCTAGAGGGGCCTGACCTGTCGTGGAAGGCATGTGTGGTCCACGGTGCAGCAGAAGCACAGGGTACATGAATAGGACCGTGTAATGCAGCAAGGGTAATGCAAGCACAAGACCATTTTAACTCTCCATGAAACAACTGTCTGAGGAAGCTAAGAGTGAATGGGTACAGTTTTAGTGAAGATGTACTTTCCCCTGTTAAAAGCATGTCATAGACACAGCCTGTGTCTAGTATGACTATGGTTCTCTGAATGTCAGGGGCAGGATGGGGGTAGCAGAGAACATAGCTGGGTAACTGAAGTTTGGGAGAGTTTAGGGAATTTTTTCAATGTTCTTACTAGCCCTGAGGGGATGCACTGGATCGGTGCCAGATAACAGGGAGCTTGGGGTGTTTGGAGCTGAATTTCAAACCTGTGTTTCCCAAAGTGTATATGACCCCAGGGTGCAAACACTGCTGGGCTCACACCAGTCAGGCAAGCGACGTGTGCACATCAGCGTACTAAACCCTGACTCAGGCGTGTAGGCTTTCAGTATGTCTGTTCCGGGGAAGAGAGAATGCTTGAATTCTGTGGTGTTCGTAAGGCACTAGTCTATCCATCCAAACCCAGTTACTCTCGTCTCTCGGTACCCCAGAGCATTTGATGTAAGTATCCTCACACCCACTCTGAGATAGGGGAGTGCTTTTGTTCCCATTGAAAAGAAGAATCTGAGACACAAAAGCCCAGACCCACAAAAGGACTTGGGTGCCCAACTCCCACCACTAAGATCCTCATAACCCCTGCTAAACTGCTGCCTTATCCTGAACACACCCAAAGTCCCTCACTGCCTAAATTTCACTGTTAAAATCCCCTGGGCACCTAAGTGTCTGTCTCTGGGTATGTGCACTGCTGCCTAAATCTAGGTTCCTGTGCCCTCATCTCGGGCATAAGCCCCAGCAGGATCCTCAGACCACACAAAACCAGGTGTTGCCTCGCTTATCTCACTTGCAGGGCCCAGTCTGGGAGATGTGCTCACAGCAGGCCAAACTCCACACAAAATGGCATGGAAGGAGGAGGCAGATGCCCTCCGTTGTAACCTTTATCTCAGTGGTCAGGGAGCTCTGCCAGGAAGTGGGAGACCCCAGTTCAGTTCCCCTTGATTATAAGGGAAGTTCTCTTTCCCCCGGTGAGCCATTTTGCATGGAGTTAGGCATGGGCCACTGTCCTTCATGTGAGAAACAGCCGGAGGATCTGACTGCAGGAGAAGGTTCCCAGCTGTGTCCCAAGTAGAGATAACTGCCATGCTCTGAGAGAGGGGCAGGGCTTAGGGGACACCCTGCTTCTCAGCATTTGCAATGGATTAGCTTGGACAGTGCTACCGCAAGCATGCTGGTGTTTGTGAAACCCATTCATAGGCGCCTGTCTCTCCCAGAATACCTACCTAGGGGTTTGTGGAGTCCACTGGGTGGCTAGGTACCCTGCTGCCTAAGTCTCTTTGCAGATTTGGGCCTAAGGTTGCATGAGAAGTCTGGGCGAGCAGGCACTTGAAGACAGGTCTGTATCCCAGGCTACCACCCTAACCACTGGACCGTCCTTTCCACTGAGTGTGAGCAAGTGTTCATGCTTTGGCCCTAAATATTTTCCACTTGAGTCCCGAGCACTCTGCATGGGTGCCCACCTATTGCCTAATTCGGAACCCTCCAAAGGCCCCACACTTTGGAGATTGATTCAAATCCTCTCTGGTTTGCAACTGGCTGCAGAGAAACTGAAATATAGATCAGAGGACAGGGAGAGAGAAATTCTAAGGATAAATACAGCTGCCCCCCAGCTGCCAGTGCCAACCTAGCTTCACAGGGTCTCTTCTATCCCTGGCACAGGGCCCAGGCTTCTCTTTAGCTGTAAAACCTGTTGTTTTTCCCAACTGAAACTCCCTGGGGGAAAAAAGGCCCTGGTTTAAATGATGGGAAAAGTTTATGAACTCCAACTACCTTTGCAAACCAAAAACAACAGCGGTAGATGAAAGGGTTCCCCAAACTCTGAACGCCACAAGGTTACCCTTCCTCACTGGGTCCAATGGAAGAAGCAGTTTGCGAGAACTAGACAGCCTCAGCTTGCCTGTAGGCAACTCTCAGCACGCTCTGAGCCCAGGAGACAGATGGCCGGTGGAACATTCTATTTTAAAACATAAGAATGACTGTACTGGGTCAGACCAATTGTCCATCTAGCCCAAATAGCCTGTCTTCTGACAGTAGTTGGCCAGGGACAGTCGCTTCAGAGGGTGTGAACAGACCAGGTCAATTATCAAGTGATCCATCCCCTTTCGTCTGGTCCCAGCTTCTGGCAGTCAGAAGCTTAGGGACACCTAGAGGGTGGGGTTGCGTCTCTGACCATCTTGACTAATAGCCATTGCTGGACCTGTCCTCCATGAACTTATCTCACTCTTTTTTGAGCTAGTTATACTTCTGGCCTGCACAACATGCCCTGGCGATGAGTTCCGTAGGTTGACTGTGTGTTGTGTGAAGATGTATTTCCCTATGTTTGTCTTAAACCTGCTATGTAGTGATTTCTTTGCATGACCCCCGGTTCTTGTCTTCTGCAAGAACTTTTCATTATTCACTTTCACCACACTATTCATGAGTTTATGGATCTCTATCCTCTCCCCACTTAGTCATCTCTTTTCTGATCTGAGAAGTCCCAGTCTTTTTAATCTCCCCTCATATGGAAACTGTTCCATACCCCTAGTCATTTTTGATGCCATTCTCTGTACTTCCCATTCTAATATATCTTTTTTGAATCAGAGTGAACAGAACTGCACGCAGTATTCAAGATGTGGGACCACCATAGGTTTTTATAGCGTCATTATGATATTTTCTGTCTTATTATCTGTCCCTTTCCTAATGGTTCCTGACATTCTGTTTGCTTTTTTGACTGCCACTACACACTGAGCAGATGTTCTCAGACAACTCTTCATGATGGCTCTAAGATCTCTTTCTTGAGTGGTAACAGCTGTTTTCCATTCCTTCGAACTGGAGACCCATCATATACAATACTTGTCTCCAAAGTCCTGGAACTGGGGAGAGCTGGGTGGTATCTTCTTATTCTGCTAGGCTCAATCCACGCAATCAGTGAAGAAACTGCAGACTGCCATCCACCTCAAGAGTGGGATTCCTCAGACTTCAGTCTGCCTGTTCATGGCCCACCTCCCACCTGCCCACCGGTCTCCTCCTTGCCATCCACCCACCTGCCTCCTCACCCCCTGCCTGCCCACCTGCTGCTCGCCTTCCCTTTTGCCTACTCACCCTGCTCGCCGACCCGCTTCCTCGTGATTTTACCCAGGCGTGGGGACCCCCAAAGTGTGGGGCCCAGGGCGGTTGCCCCAATTCGCTGTACCCAAGGGATGGCTCTGGTCAGACAGGATTGTTCTCTGGTGGCAAGCCCGAGCTGCCGTCCATGCTGCTGCGGTCACACTGCCATTGTTTGGCACTAGCTCGAGCAGAGCTAGCGCATGTCTTCCTGAGCTGGGAATCCCACCTCCCAGATGCTATGCAGACATACCCTGTGTGTGAATGGTACAGATCCAGAAGAGCATGGTTCCTGGATTGATTGCAAAGGACTATAATAAGGAGAGATTTATCCCCCCGCCCCTGCTAAGCACAGCTATAAAGGTCCTGTATAGGAACAGCAGTGTAGGGCACTTTTCTAGATATCTTTAAAGAGATTGCACCAAATCTCAGCCCAAGTTAGCACAGAAAAAACTCCCCTGGGAAATATCTGCCTGGGTGCAAGTGTTCAGTTTTGCACAGGGTGAAGTTCAAGTACCGTCACTGCAGACTGTCCATGCCCAGGCCTACCCCCTCGCTCTCTCTGCCGCCTGGTAACAGAGCGCACATGGACCAAGATATGTACACATGGGATTTAGCCCTCACCCCACCGCTCAGGCCACACAATAGGGTAAGATCTCAACTGCTGCAAGGGGCTTCCCTTTCCATAGACTCCCAGACCTGAAGTGGTTTCGAAGTCAGGGATTGGCTGAGGTGCTCTTCCATCAGAAGTGATCAGGGAGGGCAGGGCTAACCTGGTCTCAAGGCATGATGGGAGGTGACTCGGCATAAAACCCCCATGCAGTGGGTAGCAGAGTGTGCTGGGTAGAGAAGCTCAATAGGGAAGGGATTGTGTGGGAGCTGTCCCTGGAGTAAGAAAAAGGGAACCAGGCCATGGGAATGGAGAGGTCTGTGCTTTCAGCCACCATAGGTAGGTTATTATAGACTTGGCATGTCTATTGGGTTTGCTTTTGTTTATTTCTGTTGGTGTGTATCTGTAAGTCTAACAGGCTCTTGAGGGCTATCTTGCTACCCTCTGCAGGGAGAATAATTCCAGTGGTGCCTGTGTCTAATCAGAAATGCTTTGTAGAATTATCAGCCTTGGTGTCTAATTTTATTTTTGTTAACTGAGAATTTTCTGTAGCTTTAATTTCCCCCCACCAGCCTCCGTGCAGATCTGCTTTGTGAGCATCTCAACACAAAGGCTGGCTGCAAGGGGAGCTGCAGATTCTAGGATTTGCTAGTCCCTTCTCTAGGATGCTTGTGTTGTGGTATCAAAAAGAGTCATTGCTGCTGCTGCTGCTGCTGCTTCCACTGGCAAGGGTGCTCCACTGGGGGTTTTGCTCCCCAGCCCACTGTAGGGGCTTCATCTGCCCTTGCTGACCCTCTTTCCCATCCCATCTCTGGGGGCTGGGGGAGGATCTGTTGCTCTTTTCCTGGCCCCCTAATGCTGTGAAATGAAAGGGGACCCATGATTCTCTTGAGTAAATTCATGATCATCCTTGCTGATAATTGTTTTTTAATTTAATTTTTTTGCCAACCTTATCCCCTGTAAATGAAGATAGAAAAGATGTATCTTAACTATTTGCATAGCATCAGTTGCTGCACCTCCCAGTTGCACTGTAGCACCCCCCAGGATTTGGTGCGTGAGTGCCTTCTCCCTGTACTTCTGAACAGTCCAAGTTCTGGAGCTCTGTCCCCTCTTACTGCAGAGAGTGAACTCCTGGGGCTCAGTAAAATACATGCTACGAGAGGTGGGCTTCTCTGTTCATTCTCAAAGCTTCCCTGTCTTTTGAGTTGAAAGAAACTGGAGCTATTTTGGTACCATTCAACCCAACAAACAAATGTGTTGCACTCCACCAGCCACCACCTTGGCAAACAGTCAAGGAATGCAAGAGCCTCAATGTAGAGGAATTGCATTGCTATGGGAGGACACCGTGCCCTTATGCAGTTGCATGAAGTGTCAATGTCGTAGTTGGAGCTGGGTGTCTCTTTCAGTTGAATAGTAAATTTCCAGGCAAATGCTGTTTTGGGGTGACTGAAACTATTAATGAATTTGGGCTGAATTCATCGAGTAGTTCTGGCTGAAGAATAATGGGGATTTTTTTTTAAGTTGAAATGGTTTGTTTGGAGATTTTTTTTAATGAAATATTTTGACTTTGCACTCCAAAATGATGTTTCACTTCAAAATTTAGCTAAACTTGTTTGTTTTTGTTTTAAAGGGTTTTTTAAAAACTCACCTGAAACCAAATTGGTTTGGGTCAAATGAAACACTTTGTTTAAATGGAAACTGTTTGTTTCATTACATTGAGGAATGCCTCTCTCCCCTCCAAATTTAATCCATTTTGAACCAAAATGGATTTTTTTTTCTGGTCTGGCCCCTGACATACAAATCCGTGATTTGCTCAGGTCCAGCCACAGTGCCCCCAAACGTGGAGATTCTGTAGCTGTCCCGAGTTAACTTGCAGGATGAGGGATGGGCCTATGAAAACTAAGCCTGGCACATGAATTGCAGGATAAATAACAACCCTGCCAGAGAGGGGTGACTGCAGAGGAAGAGGAGATGTTCCTTTCTATATTGAGTCCCATGTTACCCACTCTCTGACTGGCTGCTTCATGGCACTCACTGTGTTGGTTGGCGTGCCATATTGCTTGGTCAGATCTCTCCTTCTCTTGCCCACAGGTCTTGATAAAACCCTAAATGCATTACATGTTTCTGAAAAGCACTATATAATCCATTGCACAAAGCATTACCATTCTAAGGCAGTGCTTTATTGTAAATAAAACATGCAATTGGAATTTAGCATCATACAGATAATCTGTTCTCATGACAAATATTCTTACAATTGCAACAAACCATAGGAGAGGATCTAACGGTATTATTTTAATAGACACATCACTTTAAACTAAGGCAGTCCCCATCTGCTTCACTCCTCTGATTACAAATGCAAACGAGAACACTCTTCCCAGCAGCATCCTAACGAGGTGTGCTAGTGACTTAAATGTCCTCATCCCTTCTTAATCATAGCATCACACGGCTGGCTGTATTCTCTCTTCAGCGAAAAAAAGACAATCTTCAGGGAAACTGCTCTGAAGAGCAATTCCCCTGATAGGGCAATTGTCTTGCATAGTGGTATGACAACCCTCTTTTGGCTAGATGTTTAAGTGGACCACAGTCAGTGGCAGATGTAACCTGTGATTGAATGACGTCCCTCCCCGCCCCTTGTTATTACCGTGGCTTGCACAAGCTCATGCAGGAGCCTGTGGAAGAGCCAGGAATGGAAACCTGGGCTCCTGTCTCTCAGTCCAGTGCCTCTAACCAAAAGACTGTCCTTCCCTTCCAATGGGCACCCCAAAGACAGTCTCTATCTTGGATGATCCAAGTCTGATTGAGGTTCATAGGTACTACTGCAGTACAAATAACAATACCCAGTCCTGAGCAGGCCATGTTCTCATGCTGCCTTCTCACCACTTGCTTTCCAGAGACACTCCTGTAGGGGATGTCTTTTCTCTGACCCTTGGGGAGATGCATGATAGAGATGCAGGAAGAACTCCTGAGAATTTAACAGGATGGAAATAAGAGAAACCTCTACATAGTCCTAGCTAACCCTATTCTTCCAGGATCTGTAGTGGTTGCAGAGCCTCTTGGGCTGGACTCGTGCCTGTTGTGGCAGACGTCCTGTCCTGATTGCTTACAGCAGGTCGGGGGCACTGTGTGTGTGGAATCTGAGAGCTAGCGAGTACTACAGTTTGGCTTTTGTGAACATGAAGGGGAATACCCTAAGGCAACTGGATACAGGCCTGTATCCCAGTCACTGTCAGACACTACACTGGAAACACAGAGCCAGTCTTCAGCCCAGTCAGTGCAGCACTGCTAGGGCCAATTCAGTTCCAGTTCGGTGCTGAATCGATGAGGGATGTCACTGCAGAGAAACTCCCCAACTGGCAGGGGAACCCTCGCACAGCATGAGTCTCTGTGCATTGTGATCTCTAGTCAACGAGAACCCGCAACTGACAAATGCCCCCTCTCTTTCTGATTTACTTCTCTTTTCCTGGGGCTACTGCAGTAATGAGTCAACAGTGCAGTATATTTAATGCAAAATACCATTATCCTTCATTAAAAGATCTGTCATTGCCCAGACTGCACAGGGGAGAGTTATTATGCCATTATACTCCTAGTGACACATCACTTTCACAACCCCTCAGAGCACACACGGTGCTAGGATGATGCATGGTTCCCTCCCTAGCTTCTTGCTCTTAGGTAGGCACATGGGTTGCTAGCAGCCTCTGGCAGCCAAGTCCCAGTGCATGTGTTATGATCCTCACTGTAGCAATTTGAAGACTTGCCTTTTTAATTTTCATTTACAAGTCAAGCGCTAGTGGCCTCCAGATAATCTGAGGGATATACTAGACTAAGCTACCCCGGTGTATTTCTGAGATGTCTCAACAGTGGGCTCGGGAGGATTTGAAAAGGCTGCTGCATCCTAAATATCTTCAGTGTTAAACCCTTGTGAAGGCTTTGCTATGAGGAGACTCCTGCTCGGAGTCTTTAATGGCTCTGGCAAACCCACTGATTGTGGTAATCTCACCCCACTGGAATCTGAGCTGCTGGGACCCTCGCAAGAACTGATCAACACAAACCGCAATTCTCCATGCTCACAGAGGACTCTGCCAGAGGATTCCATCTAGTCCCAAGAGATACAACTATCTGGACCTCCCGTGCTGTACGCATCAACCCCTGGCCAAGAGGGCCCCACAGGCTAAAGCTTGCAGGTTTGCCCCTCAACAAGATGGACCCAACCTTACTAGGGATAGAGCTGGTCTCACTTTTCTGGTGATTCATGTTTCGTCAAAAGATGCTGCTTCATCAGAACCAAACTGGTCACAAAATAGAGCTGGGTTTGGTGAATTTCCCAATGTGAAAAATTGTCAGTTTCAAAATTGCTGAAATACTTTGTTTTGACTTCCTTTTTTAAAAAAGGAAAAAAGAAGAAAATCTACTTTTCTGGTTCAAAATGATTTTCTGTTTTGACCTGAAACAAACACTCCCCCGCCCCTCAATAACATGGTTTGTGAATATTTTCAAGACTTCAACTTTTTGTCTCTATTTGAGATGACAGGAGGGGGTGGTGTGAGGGGAAAGGGAGAGATGAAGGCCTTCCAAATATTTGTGGGATAGGTAAATAGTTTCTTGCTGAGCTGTTATGATTAAGAGATGCCCATAAAGATTTGGGGCTCTTCTTCTTATGTCAACATTAGGTCTTGTCATGCTGGAACGGCCCTGTGGTCCTTCTAGTGGAGAATCCAGCTTCTAATCAGCCACTGGCCAATGTTGGATGCTTGGTATGAGAGTGAACACCACCATGCTCTCCCTGGTACACCGTGCACTCCAACTTCATGAAATGAAGCATATCTTCCTGATCCTGGCTTGTTATCACCATGTCAGCAGGAGGAACCATTAAATATAGAAATACCTGAAATGTCAAAGCAAAGGAGAGATCCACAATGTACAATGGAAAAAATTTCTTCCAGATGAGAACTCCTGACCTTTCTGGGATATCTGCAGCCTTCTCCATGGCCTTTATTATTCAGGGCCATAACTTCTGAATCACACCCAGCAGCTCTGCACTTGGGCTAGAGATTAATCAAGACCTTTAATCCCAGCCCTGTCAAGAAAATACAAAATCCCTAAATGAAAATCTGATTTTTGGACTGCATCGTATTGGCCAAACTCCACAGTTCTCAAGCTGTTCCCCTCTGAGGGCTCTCTGCGGGGTCTCTCTTTTTCAAGCTGTCAGTACACATTAGCAGACAGGCCTAGCTGGAGCGGCGTTTTGACTCTGCGTCAGGAAGTTGGACTGCTGTACAGTTTCCCCCTTTCCCCACCCTCAAGGTGGGAGGCTGTAGTGTGAATTCGCTCTGTTGACTTCTCGAATTCCTGTGATTAGACATAAAAGGAAAAGTCAGAACCATGGGGAGTTCAACCTTTTCTGAGACTCACAGGTGTGTGTTCCATGACAGGAGGAAAACAAGGAAGGGGAAGGGGAGGGAGCTGGATGCTATGTAAAGTCTTTTTACACTAGCTGTAGAGATGGGATCAGGGTCCTGATTTCTTGCAGTTTGGATGCTGGGTTTTGTTGTGGGCCGTTATAAGCACAGTAGTGGCTCTAGGCGGGGCATGAAATTGCCCTGGTTGCCTGCTAGCACACTGATAAAGGGGACGGAGTGCTTCTCAGGTCTTTGCTTTGACTGCGAGGCAATGCAGGGCGGCTAGTCTAGTGGCTCCGACTGGCAATGGGGCAGCAGGAGTCCATGGAACCCTTCATGTTAAAGAGACACTTTGTAGCTGTGCATGGTGTATGGCCTTTAGAGGAGCATTGGGTTTATTCTTCCCTCTTTCTAAGCCAGGCATTAAATTGGAGACAGGACTGAACCAAATCCCTAGATCCAAACAAATCCTCAGACTTTAGGGGAGGTGTTAAGACTCGTATGTGGCTTGGCTTGATGTCGGCAGAGCAAATTTCAGCCACCCTGTCCAATGCAGGCATACAGCCTTCACACCATGGATCGTCGCATGTAAGCATCCTTCCCATCTGGATCAAGATGAAACATTGTCTGCTGCCAGCTACCTTAGGCTCTGCTTCCATATCAATGACTGCTCCGTGGGTTACATCTGAGAAGGGACAGCGTACATTTCCCATTAATTCTGATCACTTGTTCCTGCCTCAATACTTTTCAGGAGACTTTGCCATCACATTTTTATAGTCTTGTTGGGAAATGACATGAGCTGCCTCTTGAGACTTTACATTTCACTTAATTTAAACATTTCCTCCAATTTGAAGATGTAATGGTCTAAAAAGCTTCTTGATGAGATGAAAGGAAAGGGCATGAAAAATATCCACTTCAAAAAGAGTGATGGGTAACTTCTGACAAGGCCTGTGAAACTGCTCTAGTAAAAGGACTGGGAGCCACCAGAGGGTACTAGCGAAACCACCATTGCTGGTCCTGTTCACTGGAACATACAGGATTTGGATCTCAGAGAACTGCTGCTTGTTAGCTGCAGTGCAGCTCTTTACAGAAGCAGCGCATGTTGCCTCTAAAAGCTTTTGGATTGCCTTCATCTCTTTCTGAGGTGCAGAGCTGCTGCCTAAAGGTTATACTCACCAAAAACCTAACATGGCATGCATGTTGCAGCATGACCTAGCTCATGTCAGCTGAGTTAATTTGTTCCCACTTGTATTGGAGAAGAGCAGCTTTTGTTCTTCTCCCAAAACACAGGGAGCCAATTCTTGGCAAAACTCTTATTGACTCCAGCAGGAGTCAATTCCTTGCTTGATTTTCTTGAGCCTCCCCCATCTCCTATGTCTATACCTGTAGAAGCTTTAATACTCTACAATGTGTCCCATCCTAAGGTCATTCGCTAAACTAATCTTGACTGGGAGGAATCCTGAACTTGATGTGGCATTTGTACGCCTGGCCTTTGCAGGACTGCTGCTTTGCGGTGAAGGAGGCAGTGTAATACAAGCCACAGAGGCTGCCAGCATGAGGAGCTAGCTTTGTAAACATCTCTTACAATAGCTAGGAAGAGCAGCCAAGTCTTTAATCTGAATTAGGTTACACACTGAGCCATCATCCAGCTGATTGCTCTGATTGCTCTTTGAAGAGGGCTGGATCAAAGGAAAGACAACCCGAAGGTGAGGAGTATGGGACAGAACAGGGGCTAGGTCAAATCATAGCACCATACGGTGGGGCGTGTGTATTTAGGGAAGGGTGGAATTCTGCCAGAGCAGACAGAAGGTACTTGGTGTGTTGGAACCAAGGATTTGAGTGAGTCCTTTCACAGCTAAGCAGCCCTCTTTGAATTGCATGGCAGTTTAGTTGCCATCTGGCTCTCTAGAATGGCTAACACACAAGTGTGACCTTTAATGGAGGCAACAAGGTAGAGCAAAGACCCTCTCAGCTTTGGTTTGGAACGTTCCTTGCTCCACCCCTCTAAAAGCAGAGTTTGGCCCTCAATCGCAGGCTTTGTCTGCCTGCAGCTGTGCCCCTCATAAGCTTTCAGAGACCCTGCCAATGTCCATTGCAGCAGGTGGAGACAGACTGAGATGGAGGACATGCTGTGGTCTTGTTTAGTCACCACCGAGCCCAGGAACACTGCCAGGAAACCAGTGCTGTCCAAATGAGGTCCACGGAGTTCATTCAATAACTCACTAACAAATATCTTGCGGTAATGCCCAGAGGCCCTGGTTGGGATTGCACAGCACCTACTGGTGTCCCCAAACATACCAAGGTCTGGTCCCTGCCCTGAAGCATTTGCTAGTCCCAACTGAAGGGATGTTGTTACTGCAGAGCTAACTAACTGGTGATCAGCACCAGGTCTAAGCAGCCACACAAGAAAGTTTTACCTCAGTGACTGCCTGCATCCTCAGTGGTGCTGTGCTGCACTGTATGTGTTGCTAGGACGTCTAGGGGCACATCTCATGGTTCTTTGAGCTGCACTGAGCTGAGCCACTCTGATTCTTTCCCAGTGAATTGTGGGAGAACCTATCTGTTCTCTGGGCATTCAAGCAGGAATTGTGGGAAGACACCGGGGGACAATCCACATTTGAGTGATTTTACTTGTATACACAGTGCAAAGTGGGCGGATTACTAGCCCAACTGAAAGCAATACTGTAGCTCTAGCTTATATCCAGGATGAACCAGCTAGTTTGGATGTAAAACACCTCTACACTTGGGTTAGAGTGCTTTGTATGTGGATGGGAGCAGGTAGGGGCAATACATGAGTACAAGCCTGAATTGCTTCTGTAGTGAAGACAAGCCCTAGGAGAAGATGTGGGGAGGTTCTCTGTGTGTTTGTCCTTCAACTACTACAGAGGTGATTCGTTCTCCATAGGCAACAAACTTCAAGAAATTTGTTTGGAGGGAGGGGGGTGGACAAGTAGACTGCTACCTGGTCCTTCTCAGTAATCAGTAAATGCTGGTTGGTTTCTCCTAGCCAACAGCAGTTCTACTGCCCACCAGAGCTCCCTCTCTTTTCTCGTTATTTGATTCTTCCTTCCTTCCTTTCTGAGGGAGCCAGCTATCTGACTGCTTTGTACTGCCACGGTAGGAGCCAGTATCTGGCCCATGAGGTCTGTGCCTCAGTTACCTGCCTTGCAGGGATGTTGGGAAGAAACTCATCAGTGTCTCAATGGCTCAGATGGTGAAGTGATGATACCTAGACTTCTCTCTTTCTTTTCTCTTCTAAATAAACCTTTAGATACTAAAGAATTGACAACTGCATGGTTCTTGGGTGAGGCCTGAGTTATATATTAACCTCGCTATGTGACTGATCTCTTGGGATTAGAAGAACCTTTTGTTTGGTGAAATTGGTTTTAAATAACCACTCATCATTCAGTCTAGGGCCTGGGTGGTGAAAAAAGGGCTGGGATGCCAAAGGAGACTGCAGTTTGGACTTCTAGTTAACCAGTGGGCTGAGACACAAGTTTAATTTGTTACTGGCTTAGTAGATCTTATGGAAGAATAACCATTGGGGTGAGTCTATCCTATTTCTCCACAGTTTGTCCTGAATCTGGTATCCTCAGTTGTGACCCATCAGGGCCGGCTTTAGGGCGATTCAGCCGATTCTCCGGAACTGGGCTCTGCGCCCCTAAGAGGGCCCCACAATGTCCTGAAGGAGCTGCTGCCGAAGTCCCGTCGCTGTCTTCTTCAGCGGCAGCTCAATCACTGCCACGGAGGAAGGTCCCTTTGCCGATATGCCGCCGAAGACAGCGGCCGCTGATTGAGCTGCTTCCGAAGTCCCGGCACTGTCTGCAGCGGCAGCTCAATCGTTGCCACTGTCTTTGGTGGCATTTTGGCAGAGGGACCTTCCTCCGCGGCAGCGATTGAGCTGCCGCCAAAGACAGCGGCAGGACTTTGGTGGCAGCTCCTTCGAATCGGGCCCCGCTGTGCCTAAAGCCGGCCCTGTGACCCACTGAGGCACAGTGACCGTGAGGGTAGGGGGAAATTCCCTGAGATCAGACATTGTGGTCTCCCAAGAGCTATTTTTGGCCAAGATTGGTTTACTTTCATCCAAGGCACTTGGTTCCAGGGAAAATTAAAGTGAGAGACCTTTTGTGGCCTTCCATATAAATGTCATAACAACTGGTGTCGTACCATAAAGTTTTAATACAGAAATCATTGCTCCTTCTGCACTTTGATTATAAAAGTCGGAAGTATTGAAAAAGCCTTACTGGTAATTTTGTCTCTGGGAAAGAAACAAGGAGCCCTTTTCACTTCTATTGTGTTAGGAAATAAATCACTGAGGAACGCAACGCCAAGCTCTGTTTCTTCCTCTATCTTGACACAATAATCTATACTTACAGTTAGATTCTTCCCTAGCTTGGCTCTCCTAGCAAAGGTTCACTGCTCCAGCTGCTGTCATAGTCTGAAAGCTGGTGGCTGTGTGGTTTGTGGGGGTTTTAATGCAAATGTACCCTTATCTATCTTTACAGCAACCTATCTTCCCTAGAATATAAACCTCTCCAGAAAGATGAAGGTGAATCAATAGGCTTAATCTACTGACATGCACAGAGACCCTTTCAGGCAGTCAGAATATTTGGAGTGTCCCTTAGAATGAAGGGGATGATATGAGGAAGTTAGTTTTTCTGAGATTGGGATTGGGACCTCTGGAAGATCTCTAATTGAAAAAGGGAACTGCCATCCCATGGGAAATTCTGAGATTGACATCTGTCTCTTGTCCTGAACTGGGACAAAGTGGAAACTTTTTTTGACCTCTTTGAACAAAACAGGTCAGGTCACACTCACTTCTGCCTCACAAGAGTTGCAGCAGTGACTCATAGGCTTCGTAGTTCTGGATCCCTCAGGGCCCCATTCTCACTCTGGGCCCTGCTCCCTGGCCAGATAACATCTCCCATGATGCACCACAATCTTTCCCTGTGGCTGAGCTGCTGCAGTCCATGATTGGAGTCCCAGGAACACTTCATTTTGACTTTCCCATGGGAAAAAGTAGATGTTTTTTCCAGTAGAGAAATGTTCCATTCAACTTTTTTTGATCTTCTATTCTAGCGTGCTGTGTGTGTTTGTTTTCCCCACTCACTCCCTACCAGTCAAGGATTGCCCCCTGTAGCAAACTCTCTAGAGCTCTGCCCACTTGAGCTTCAAGTAACCCAAGCAATGAGGCTTCCACTTGTCAAGGGGAAACTGTTCCACCATTCCTCCAGCTGTGCAACTCTTGATCGGGGTTGCCACCTCTTTTAGTTCACCATGTAGAACAGGAGTTCTCAAACTCTCTTGCACTATAGACTATGCTGTAGCCAGTGGAATGCAGGTGTTCACAATTGCCATGGCGTAACAGGCCCAATAATAGCAGGAGAGGTATGTAATGGCTGGTTTTAACTGCCCTGGATGTGATAAGTGCCTGATCCTTTTAAAGCAGAGTTCTCTGTGAAGTACCTTGAGCACCTTCGGAAGCAAGCAGGAAATGATCAGATTCCAAAAAGCTATCTCTGTATCTCATGACTGTCCTCCTAGTGACTCCCGTGTCAACCATGCCAAGAAGCATAAATGTGGTTCTGCCCCCCCAGCTGCTGCTGCTGCAAGCTCCTGCTGGTATCTGGAAAGGAACTCTTGTTCCTCCTAGCCATACATCAATCCAGTGACAGAGGGGCTGTGGTTAGAACTTAGCTAGTGCATTTTCCCCCAAATCTGCAGGAGGAGCAGTAGAACCAGCCTGCCTATTTGCAGCTGTTATGGACTCTCCAAGGTTGATGGTAGCACAAGCTTTGAGGGGGAGAATATTCCTCCCCACCAAAAGTGTGGACCTCCCATGACATCACCCCTCTTTATCAGATGTGCCTAAATGCAGTCAGCGTATCACTAGTCACTCTTCTGAAGCAAATTACTTTTCCAGGTCAGGTACATGGGCTCCCGTTTAGGATGTGGCACTGAGGTCTGTGTTTGGGGTCGGCTGTGTGACCTTGGTCCCATATAAATAATTGCCTAGTTAGCGGAGCAGTGAGAATGCCAAGTGGGATCTGTGGGACCCACACGAGCTGTGCCAAGAGGCATTTGTCACAAACTACTAAACTGGCCATTTCTTCACTTCCCTCTTTGTAGGCCCTGTAAAGCTGTGCAGAGCAGCTCCTCTCCCATTCTGGAGAGGGCATCAATCTGTGGCAGTACATCCATGCAGGGAATCCAGCGGAGGTGGCCGACAGACGAGTCAGGTAAGGGGTTGGGTGTCTGTCATCTTGGGAGTACCTGAAACTTGAGGTGGGTCACTTGAGATACCTTACTGATTTTCTCTGCCTTCCCATCATTCCCTCCTTCCTCATCTTAGCAGCTGGAGGAAGCAATGATCTAACTGTCACCTAGTGCAGGGTGCCTCCAGTATTGGGCAGAGCAGTAGCCAATCGGGGAATTGACACTCCTGTACCACCATCTGGGGATCCATTGGACAGGTTCTCTTGCCTTCTCGCCACCATTTCCCTGGCAGGGCTGGGTTTGATTTATTAGACAGGCAGATGCTGTTCAGCTGAAATGTGGGAGCTCCCTCCAGCTGCAGGTATCAGTTTAGAGCCTTATTAGACACTCTGTCCATGAGCATTTGCATTATTGCCCATGCTCCATCCTTTGGGAAAATCTGTTTTGCCTTGGGGCTTCTAAGCAACAGCGTTGGGTTCTATGCTATAGACACGTGTTGAAACCCATGTGGGCTACTGAAAGGCTTGAAGTGCTTTCTAGCTGTTAATTTCAAGAGGGGCCAATGTGTCTTGTGGCTAAAATCCTCTTGGGCCAAATGGGCAACACACCAGACACGAGTTTGGCCCCTGCAGTTTATTTTTAGCTGTCTGATAAATAACTGTTACAAACCCAGAGATGATCTCTTAAGTTTGCAACGGATTGAACTGGGGGATTCAGAGTGGAAACTGCATCCTTAAAGTGACTTTGTTCGATAGCAGGAATCATCTTCAGAAACAGTCTGCATAAAGCTCGCAGAACTCAGCGGTGCAGGGAGTTGCTGATGGTGGGGAGGGGTCATCTCTCTGGTCACCTGGCATGTCATGTGACAGTTGGACTGTAACTTTGCTCCAACAGTGCAAGCCTCTACCATGTTCACTCATGGAGACTCTCTCTGTCCACCACTGGTCAGTTCATGTGCCAGCCTGCAGAGGTGTATGTACCAGCACATGCATTAATATACTCTGCATCCTTTTGCACTAGCAGCCCACTTCATCCGTACATAGGGTCCTAGATAAGCCATAAAGCTCCATCTGTGACTTCAGAGGCCACAGACTCTCATGGCTACAGACTCCCCTGAAGGTGCCGGAAAAGCTGGTGGAAGGGGTAGCGATCTTATTTTGGAGCTTAAAATCTTGTCCAATGCTCTTCACCCCCCAGAGTCTTGTCCAGTTTAAAGACACATTGTGAAGGGCAAGTGGCGCACTGATTGAACCTACCCTAAAAATCCTTGTATGAAAAGTCCCCTGCTGTCTGATCCCTCCCCAAAGGGTGCTGCAGTGCCTTTGAAACTTCAGCTCCTTGAGTTAAGATCAAGTGGAGCCGCTTCAATATGTGACACTCTCTATTGGGGGAGCCTAGATCCTGTCCTTGCAGGAGGTCACGAAGCATTGCCTCCTGCAACCGCTCTTACTTCTATATTACCCTTCAGCAGTGTCCTTGGAGCACAGCACAATTAACTGGAAAACCATAACTGTACTTAGTGCCATTTAGCTGCAATCAACATATTCCCTTTGTCTTGTGTGCTGGACTATGCTGCTCCGATCCCATTAGGAAGGGAACATCCTAGTGTGCACGCACTAACTCCCTACAAACTGCCCTGGCTCAAGCTTATAACAAAACAAATAATGTGCTGACGTGGACTGTAATAGTCTCTCTGTGGCAGCCTATTATCAGCTGAGTAGACTGGGCGCCAGTGCTCAGAACCCCGAATGCAGACAAAGGAACTCTTGCAGTGATCTCTGCAAAGGAGGCCTTGCAAAATGCCCAGGG
Organism: Gopherus flavomarginatus; assembly: GCF_025201925.1. Taxonomy (NCBI): domain Eukaryota; kingdom Metazoa; phylum Chordata; order Testudines; family Testudinidae; genus Gopherus; species Gopherus flavomarginatus. The sequence goes on from NC_066631.1 coordinate 10,004,429, forward strand.
GTTTGGGGGAAGGGTCATTTTAGTAGTTCTTGTTGAGCTGGGCGGGTGGCCTGCTAACCTTTTAGGAGGTGGATAAAAGGCCTTCCTAATGGAGATGTAGGTAAGATCCAAAGGCTGAGGCTAGCAGGGCTGTGCAGAATACTCAGAATCGACTCTGAAAATCCCAGGAACTTGAGGGCTTGCCTTCACTTTCCATTTCCTGACGCTGATTGAAACGTTTGTAAAGACCTCTGGCCTCTCCCTCCAGAAAAGCACCATCACAGAGTGAAGGTGGATCTGTTCAGCAACATTTTGCCATTAAACCTCTAACTTTAAACCTTCCCTTCTAACAAAGTGATAGCTTGCATCAGCACTTGCAAAGGCAAAGTGGCCATCCTCTGAAATTCTCCAGAAGCAAACCCGTGCCTCACAAACTGCCTGGGCTGGATCCAGACTGGCCTCCCCAGCTATGTGAGCATCTGATCATCAACCGAGATCAGGCACAGAAACCTGTCAGGGAAGGGGCATGCAGCTGCAAAAGGCACCTGCCACCTCACCTTGTGTCATAACATATTCCCAGATTTGGACCTTAGCGTCCAAAATATAGGTGTTAGCAAGAAAACCTCCAAGCTTAGTTACCAGCTTGGACCTGGTAAAGCTGCCACCACCCAAAAAATTAGAGTATTTTGGGGCACTCTGGTCCCCCCAACAACCTTCCCTGGGGACCCCAAGACCCAAATTCCTTGAGTCTCACAACAAAGGGGAATAAACCATTTCCCTTCCCCCCTCCAGGTGTTCCCTCCCTGGGTTCCTGGAGAGATATACAGAAGCAAGTTCCGTGAATCTAAACAGAGGGATTCCACCCTCCCTATTTCCAGTCCTGGAAATAGGTACTGAGAGAGAGCTAATCTCTCCTCTCCCTCCCTCACCCAGAGGGAATGCAAAGTCAGGCTAGTAAATCTCACACACACAGATATCCCCCTGACTTCTTCCTCCCACCAATTCCCTGGTGAGCTACAGACTCAATTCCCTGGAGTTTCCCACTAAAGAAAAACTCCAACAGGTCTTAAAAAGAAAGCTTTATGTAAAAAGAAAGAAAAATACATAAAAATGGTCTCTCTGTATTAAGGTGACAAATACAGGGTCAATTGCTTAAAAGAAATATGAATAAACAGCCTTATCCACAAAGAATACAATTTAACACATTCCAGCAACTACACACATGTAAATACAAAAAAACAAACCTATGGTCTTCCTATCTTTGTACTTACAACTTGGAAACAGAAGATTAGAAAAGCAGGAGGCAGAAAAATCCTCTCATAGCCGAGAGAGTACAGGCAGAAGACAAGGAACAAAGGACTCACACACAAACTTCCCTCCACCCAGATTTGAAAAAGTCTTGTTTCCTGATTGGTCCTCTGGTTAGGTGTTTCAAGTTACTCCTTTCCAGGTAAAAGAACATTAACCCTTAGCTATCTGTTTATGACACCTTGGCAACAGCCCCCAGATGAGTGGTGCTGCCACAGGGGAGTGACCAGTGTGGCACTGAATAGAGGCCTGTCCTGAGTAACCTCTTAGGTAGGATTCCTCTGGAGGCCCAAGGCTGCTGCTGAAACCAGTTCTCTCCCAGACAATTTGGTTCCCTTCTTCTGTAACTTCATCTCTTCCAGTGAATCTTTCTAGATCAATCTCTAGAGAAGGGTGGAATAGCTGGCTGTTCGCGACTCTGAAGTAGGCAGAGTTTGAACTACAAGAGACAACTGGATCTAGAGTCATCCACCCCTATAAATTAGGCAGTGGTTCTCAGCCTTTCCAGACTATTGTATCCCTTTCAGGAGTCTGATTTGTCTTGTGTACCCCAAGTTTTATCTCACTTAAAAACTACTTGCTTATAAAATCAAACCTAAAACCACAAATGTCCCAGCACACTATTACTGAAAAGCTGCTTGCTTCCTCATTTTTACCACAATTCTAAAATAAATCAGTTGGAGTATAACTATTGTACTTGCGTTTCAGTGTATAGTATATAGAGCAGTATAAACAAGTCTGTATGAAATCTAATTTGCACTGATTTCACTAGTGCTTTTTATGTAGCCTGTTGTAAAACCAGGCAAATCTCTAAATGAGTTGTTGTACCCCCTGGACCACCTCTGCATACCCCCAAGGGTACCCGTACTGCTGGTTGAGAACTACTGTAGTAGGCAACCTTGGTGCTAATCTATCCCCTCACCTCCACAATAGAGTGCCCTAGATGGGAGGAGTGCTGAGAACTGTAGAAGCAGAGTGCATGTCTTCCCCCTCCTACAGTGGGGGCTGGAAGGAAATACAACTCACTTAACTTCCTCCCCAAATGTAAATCATTCATCATTAAGCCTAGTCTCCAGGTCACTAAATGAGACCTCCAGTCCTCCCATACACCCTCTCTTAATTAGCAGACTGAAACCAATGAGGAATTCACTGGTAGAGACATTGACTCCACATCAAGTTTGTAAGCTGCATATAACTCCCAATTATCCATCAAAGCTTTGTTCTCCAGAGCTATTGCACTGGGAGAGTTCTGGTTTGGCTTCTGCTCAGCTGATGAAAGAGATGCTTGAACAGGTAACGCCTGCGGTTCCAATTACATGACAAGCCACTCCTGGCAGGAGGAGGAATGGCTGCACGAAGGTACAACTCCGGTTTGAAAGAGCGCCCTTGGCAATCTTCCTGCGCACGGACAAAACCAGACCCAGCAAAGCCCTGAGGCTGGATGTCTGGAAAGGAGGGCAATTTTTTTATTTGTCACACTGAGAGTTCAGCTGCTATTCTGAAGCTTCTCTGGCAGGAGAAAGAGACGAGCCTAAGCTTGTCCTCATGCAACTGCACTGACTCTAGGGTTGATCTTGGGCCCAGTATCACTCTCTTTTTCTCCACTGAAAGATCATGGCCCAAAGTGCTTCCCAGGCTGATTTTTTTCCCCACTAGACTAGAAGGGCTCTGTGTGCTGTAGATTACAGCTTGTTCTGATGCAAAGGGATTTACAGGAGGGGTATCTGCTTTGTACTTCTGTATGCTCTTTCCATTCCCTGCAGTCCAGAACGACAGCTTCCAGATCCCCACTAAAGGCTCTTGAGCACTATGGCTTGTGCCTGTAGCCACCAGGATGGAGCTTGCTGGGTGCCTGCAGCTGTGTGTGTACAAAATCAGGGCAGGAGTGAGCTCTGGCAGGCAGCCCATGGGGAGGATTGGGCTATGGCTGCAGGACAGATTCCCTTCCCCCAAACTAAACTACCAACAGTTGGTGGGGCCAAAGCAGAAGAAGAGGGGAGCCTTTGCTAGTCAGTGGGCATAGCTTCTGGACTACTTATGGTGCAAACCCATTGCTCCCCTGTATGGTGGATAGGACAGGAACTCATGCACCTGGCTGGCTCATCTGGTCAGGTGTCTGTAGGCAGCAGTGGCCAATCTCAGATGCTTTAAGGGAAAGGGAACTGTTGTAGCACACCTGGCCAATTGTGCAGTTCAATAGCGCACTTGGAAGTGAAAGATGTCTTCTTCCGGACCCTAGTTAGTGATCTCTTATGGCCCGAAACAGGCTCTGGATGATTCTTCAACTCCACTACCTCTGGCGCAGTGTGGAGCCGCATGTGCTTTCCTGTATTCCTAAGGGCTGGTCCACACTACGGGGGGGAAATCGATCTTAGATACGCAACTTCAGCTACGTGAATAACGTAGCTGAAGTCGAATATCTAAGATCGGATTACTCACCCGTCCACACCGCGCGGGATCGATGTTCGCGGCTCTCCCTGTCGATTCCGGAACTCCGTTGGGGTTGATGGAGTTCCGGAATCGATATAAGTGCGCTCGGGGATCGATATATCGCGTCTAGATTAGACGCGATATATCGATCCCCGAGCAATCGATTTTAACCCGCCGATACGGCAGGTAGTCTGGACGTGGCCTAAGTCAGGTATCCAATGCTGTTCTCTGAATCTTGCTACGCTGCCTGCTTCTGTGTCCTGTAGCAGTGAGTTATCCAGATTCACATTGTTTAGCCATGGAACTTTATATCCTTTGTCATCTCTTAATGTCAAGTGGCTGCTGGTTGGTTGGATTACAGTAGTTCTGCAAGGATGTGACTGAGATCAGGGCCTTCTTGTGCCATGCACTGTACAGAATGAATAGAGGCCTGTCCTGAGTAACCTCTTGGGTAGGATTCCTCTGGAGGCCAGAGGCTGCTCCTGAAGCTGGTTCTTGCTGAGCTTTTGAGCTAGATAAGATGAGAAAAGAAATATCACCATTCTTGTTAGAAGTCCTGACAAATACCAGCTTCTTCATGGCTCGCGCTCTCTCTCTCTCTCACTAGTTATAATATAGAGCTACTGCCTCTTATTCTAGAGTCAGCTGTCTGCTCTTAGCTCTGTGCAATCATCCATCCCCCTCTTCCCTGCCCAGTCACTCCTGTAGCAGGTGCGCTGCTACAGAATTGTGGACTATTCCAAGGCTCTTAGACAAACTTAATAAATATGTATCTGTACAGGCTGTCCCTGTGCGGAGATAAGGAACGCTTCCAGCAGAACTGAAAGACAACAGGGGTAACTAATGCAAATCCCCAATACTGAAACAAAGCAGGTAACAAGTCTTTTGAAGTTTCGTTCCCTGGGGATAAAGTGCAGGGATTGTTTTGAACTGATTCAAAGGACTTGAAACAGCATTAAATAATAGCCCCTGAGCTTGGGACACAGCATCTGAGAACTGATAAGCATGAGACAGCGACCAACAGAAACTGGCCTTGCAGGAGGACCTTAGGTATTCTAGATCTACCGTGTCTCCATGTGGAAGATGAACAAGGGCCTGCTAAACTGGATGTGTGGAGAAGCTGTCTATTGTTTTCAGATGTTTTCTCTGAAATAATCTTGTTTTGAATAAATAGAACCTGGTTTCATGGGAGCTGGCTGGTCACTCAGAGAGCAGCACTGCTGGTACTGAGCTGATGTCAGGCCTGCTGAGGTGACCATGGTGAGTTGTAAGGCTTTGCATTCTCAGGCCCTGTTTTGGAGGGAGAGTCTAGGGCCACAAAAGAGGTGGCCCGAGACCTAGAAGGAGTGTCCTTGAGGGGGTCATAGGTGCAGTTAACTCAGGACTGGGCTAGCTTCTTTGTAGGGTGTCCAGACAGCAAGTGTGAAAAATCGGGACGGGTGGCGGGTAATAGGAGTCTATATAAGAAAAATACCCAAAAATCGGGTCTGTCCCTATAAAATCAGGACATCTGGTCACCCTACTTCTGTGTCTGATGTGTTAGCTGCTGACTGTCAAGTCCAGCATCCACTTTCTGTTCATGGAGTGGGTGCCTAAATCAAAGGTGTCCCCCTCTTGGGGAATGACTTGCAGAGCCCCAGTCTGAGCGGCCCTTGGAACTGTCACTTCCAATTATCACTCGTTCGGTATTCTGCAGCTCTGCCCGGAACTCTGCCAAATGGGAGCAAACGTTACAGCGGCTGCCAAAGGGAAGGGGAAATAAAAGATTGTTAATAGCTTGCTCCATTAAAGATCTCCTTGAAGCTGGGACAGGCCGACCTCTGCAGCCCAAATGACCGTGCTTGGAGCTGCTATGTAAGTTTTAAATGGAACTCCCCAGCCAGTTATTGTTCTGACCCCCACCCTGTGTAAACCTGCAGTTTGCCCAAGGGTCACAACCCTGCCAGCACCCCACTGCTCTCCTCACCTTGCTTGGAGGGGTGCGGTGGGGTTGAGAAAGCTCAGCCTGTCCTCGGGAGGATTCAGTCAAAGAGAGGTATAATGCACACAGCAGTGCTCTGCAGCCTCTCTCAGCGGGAGCCAGTCAACCTGCTGAGAATGGGCTGGGGATGAAGCAGATTTTTAAAAGCAAAATTACCAATAATAGAGTCCACATGCAGAGACTGTCTGAGCGGAAGCAAATAAATAAAAGTTCAGACAAAAGGGGCATGAACAGCGGAGCTATTTCGTGACTAGTTTTCTGTAGTTTATTCTGTTGCCTGTCAGCGGGGGGAGTACCTAGGCAACTGTGAGAGGCTGAGAGGAAAAACAAGCGGTGGGGACAGGGGCTGGGCAGGGGAAACTGCATGAGCAGGTGCTGCTGGAGCCACCTTGCCAGGTGAGGGAGTTGAAGAGGGGTCGTGGTTCTGCTAGGTGGCCTGCCAGGCTATATAAGAACATGATCCCTCTCGATGCTGATGCGTCTTTCTCTGTCCTGCTGCCAAAGGCTACCCTGTAGCTGCAGCAAAAACTCACTGCAGAGAGCAGAAACATAAGCTGATAAACCTGTACCTCAAGCCAAATCTACCCTGGTTCCTGGGCTCAATCAATAACTCAGACTCCCAGCCTCCCTGATGTTAACTGAATTCTTTGCTTTGAAGGGCTGTTCATATCTGCTGCTTTTCCTTCCTGGCCTCTGGAGCAGAACTCTGCAACATTGGAAAGGTAGCCAAACACTCCGGTGACTCCCAAAGCCCTTTTCACTGCAGCCTTGTCTGCACTCTGTGGCTTTTGGTCCCTCCTCTACAAAAAATCGTGCACATGGAGATTTTTCCCCAACACTAATGTTTTTGTGTGATGCAGTAGGGACTGTCTGTGTGGGGAGTGGGAGAGCAGGGGAGGACTTTAAGGGATGGACGATGCCAGGGCCTGTAACCTGAGCTAGGTAAGGGAGGGGAAAGGTCAAACACCTTGGCCCGGGAAGGGGAACAAAGGAAGGGAGCGGCAGGAGGGAAGCAGTTGGAGTTTGGGCTTGGGGCTGGATGGGCGGAATTCAGGGTATCCTAGCTAGGATCCAAGCACCCTGAAAGCCCAGAAGGACTCGGTGGAGGGGTCCTGACTGTGCCTACAAGCTCTGCTGTAACCTGTGTTCCTGTTGTCCAATAAACCTTCTGTTTTACTGGCTGGCTGAGAGTCACTGTGGGTCCCAGGAAGAGGGGTGCAGGACCGGACTCCCCACACTCCGTGACAACTGGTGGCAGCGGTGGGATATACTGCACCCCGTGGACGGCGCTTCCTGCAGTAAGTGACCGGGGAGCAGTAAAACGAAGGGGTGGTTAACCCCTGGGAGTGTGTGCCCAGTGAGAAGGACTTTGCAGTAACAGGGTCCCCCGGGGGATTGCAGCGAGCGGTCCCAGGGGCGGAGGAGTCTGCAGCTCGACCCTGGCAGAGAGGTGGTGACCTCAAGAAGGGCTGGTGCACTAGGGGTCCCCCTGGAAACCCGGGGAGCGGCGAGCACCCCGGCCTGTGAGTGGTCAGCAGGAAGATGTATGCCAAGCGGCGCAAGTGTGACCTGCTGGAGCTGTGTAAGCAGAGGGGGCTGCACCCGGGGAGACGCACCAAGGACCAGCTGATTGCCCAGCTGGAGCAGGGAGACCGCATGAATGAACGGAGCCCTGTCTCTGAGGGAAGCAGCCGAGCAGATGCAGCGCAGGCACCAGTGACTGTCCCTGCTGGGAGTGGTCAGCCGGCAGACGAGGGCTTCCCGAGACCCCCCCTTCCTAGGCGTAGAGGAAGGGCGGGGAGGAGCCCAGTGTATACCGAGGGCACCGTGACCCCCCCGGCCAGCAGGGGATCCTCCCGGCAACGCTCGGCATCCGTGGAGCGGATGCGGCTGGAATATGAAAGGGAGCTGAGACGGGAAGAGCTCGAGTTAAAGAGGCGAGAGCTGGAGGAGAAGGCGAAACAGCGTGAACATGAGGAGAACCAGCGTAAACATGAGGAGAACCAGCGTACACATGAGGAGAACCAGCGTAAACATGAGGAGAACCAGCGCCAGCGAGAGTGGGAGGAGAAGGAGAAACAGCGTAAACATGAGCTGGACCTGGCCCGGCTGAGGAGCAGTGAGGCTCCGGCTGCAGTGAGTGAGGGGGGACCCAAGCCTACAAAGAGCTTTGATAAGCACTTGCTGCCCCGGCGTAAGGAGGGGGAGGACATAGATACCTTCCTGACGGCCTTTGAGAATGCCTGCGAGCTGCACAGGGTTGACCCTGCAGACAGGATCGCAGTTCTCACCCCCTTACTGGACTCCACAGCCGTGGAGGTGTACAGCCGACTGAAAGGGGCGGAGGCAGGGGACTACGAACTGTTCAAACAGGCCCTGCTCCGCGAGTTTGGGCTGACTCCTGAGATGTACCGGAAAAAGTTCCGGAGCCAGCGTAAAACCCGTGAGGTCACATACCTACAACTGGTCAACCGGGCGCAGGGGTATGCTCGCAAGTGGACAGCTGGGGCCCAAACTAAAGAGGACCTGCTTGACCTATTCATACTGGAGCACCTGTACGAGCAGTGCCCGTCCGACCTGAGGCTGTGGTTGATGGACCAGAAGCCGGAGAACCCGCAGCACGCAGGCCAGCTGGCCGACCAATTTGTGGACAGTCGGGCAGGGGATGGCAGGGAGGAGTCTCGAAGGAGCAGGCCTGCCTCAACGCAGAGAGAGAGTCATCATGGGACCTCCCAAAGGGGGCCTATGGAGAACCCCCCCAAAAGGGGAACATCCAGCGGCAGGTCCCTCCGACCCACTCAAGGGGACCCACGAGATATGGGCTGCTATCGCTGTGGCCAACGAGGTCACATACGGGCCCAGTGCCCCAAGCTCAGGGACAGACCAAGCAGACCCAACCCGCAGAGGGTGGACTGGGTAAAAACCCAATCGGAGGAGGGGCTACATTCCCAGGAAAGGGGGGCTGGCAACATACCACCTGTGGATGCTCCCGGTTCCAGGTTTTTGGTTTACCGGGTGGGCGCGGGGCTACCCCTCCGGAAGGAGTGCATTGTTTCCCTGGAAGTGGATGGGAGGAAGGTCACTGGGTACTGGGACACGGGCGCAGAGGTGACGCTGGCCCGGCCCGAGGTGGTGGCCTCAGATCGGATGGTGCCCGACACCTACCTGACCCTGATGGGCGTGGGCGGGACCCCATTCAAGGTACCCGTGGCAAGGGTACACCTGAAATGGGGGGCCAAGGAGGGCCCCAAGGATGTGGGGGTACACCAATATTTGCCCACTGATGTGTTAATGGGAGGGGACCTTGAGGACTGGCCTAGTAACACCCAGAGTGCCCTGGTCGTGACTCGTAGTCAGAGTCGGCAAATGGCACTGCTCCCCGACAACGGGGAAGGTACTCGACCTGAGGTGCAGGACCCTAACTCAGGGAGCGGGGAACGCCCAGGGGCACGGTGCAGAGAGGCTGCGGCCTCAGACCCAGCCAGCAAGAGAGAGCCGGTCCCCATTCCTGTCCCAGCTGCTGAGTTCCAGGCCGAGTTGCAGAAAGATCCCTCCTTGCGGAAGCACAGGGACCGGGCTGACCTTAGTGCGGTACAGACCATGAGGAGAGGTTGCAAGGAGAGGTTCCTGTGGGAGAAGGGGTTCCTGTACCGAGAATGGGCTCCCCCAGGGGAAGTAGAGTCATGGGGGATCAGGAGGCAGCTGGTGGTTCCCCAGAAGTTCCGTCACAAGCTGTTGTACCTGGCCCATGACATCCCTCTCGCAGGGCACCAGGGAATCCGGCGCACCAGGCAGAGGCTGCTACAGAGCTTTTACTGGCCTGGGGTCTTTACCCATGTCCGACAGTACTGCCAATCCTGTGACCCCTGCCAGAGGGTGGGGAAGGCCCGGGACAAAGGGAAAGCGGCTTTGAGGCCTTTACCCATCATAGAAGAACCTTTCCAGAAGGTGGCCATGGACATAGTGGGACCCCTCAGTAAGACGACCCGGTCAGGGAAGAAATACATCCTGGTGGTGGTGGATTTTGCCACTCGCTACCCCGAGGCGGTGGCCTTGTCCTCTATCGAAGCAGACACAGTGGCAGATGCGCTGCTGACAATTTTCAGCCGGGTGGGGTTCCCCAAGGAGGTCTTAACGGACCAGGGGTCCAACTTCATGTCGGCCCTGCTCCGGTCCTTATGGCAGAAATGTGGGGTCCAGCACAACTGGGCCTCAGCGTATCACCCCCAGTCCAACGGGCTGGTAGAAAGGTTCAACGGGACGCTGAAGATGATGCTAAAAACATTTATGAACCAGCATCCGCAAGATTGGGACAAGTACTTACCTCACCTGCTGTTTGCGTACAGGGAGGTACCCCAGGAATCTACCGGGTTTTCACCTTTCGAACTGTTGTATGGAAGGCGGGTGAGGGGGCCCCTAGACCTGATGAGGGACGAATGGGAGGGGAAGGCCGCTCCCGAGGGAGAGTCAGTGGTGGAGTATGTCCTGACCTTCCGGGAAAGACTGGCCGAGCTCATGGGCCTGGCCAGGGAGAATCTGGCCCGAGCCCAGAGGAGGCAGAAGGTCTGGTATGACCGCACAGCACGAGCCCGTGCCTTCGCCACAGGGGATCAGGTGATGGTTCTCATCCCCGTGAGAAGAAACAAACTCCAGGCCGCCTGGGAAGGGCCCTTCAAGGTTATCAAGCAACTGAATGAGGTAAACTATGTGGTGGAGCTGTCAAACCGGGCACATCACCATCGCGTGTACCATGTGAACATGATGAAACCATACTATGACAGGGGGAATGTGGTGTTGGCCGTGTGTGGACATTGGGAGGGGCAGGGAGATGACCCCTTAGTGGATCTATTCCCTGGGACAAAAACTGGTTCCCCCCTGGAGGCGATTCCCCTCTCTGAGCAACTGACCCCGGGCCAGCACGCTGAGATCAGAGGGGTGCTGCATCTATACCGACAGCTGTTTTCCAACCAGCCTGGATGCACTAATTTGACTGTCCACCGGGTGGAGACCGGGTCACACCCCCCTATAAGATGCTCCCCTTTTCGGGTCACTGGTAAAACTGCCCAGGATCTTGAAAGCGAGGTCAGGGACATGCTGGCTTTGGGGGTGATCCAGCCGTCTTCCAGCCCTTGGGCCTCGCCAGTAGTGCTGGTTCCCAAGAAGGATGGGTCAATCCGGTTCTGTGTGGACTATCGAAAGCTCAATGCCATCACCGTATCTGATGCCTACCCTATGCCCAGGCCTGATGAGCTCCTAGACAAGCTGGGAGGTGCTCGGTACCTCACCACTATGGATCTTACCAAAGGCTACTGGCAAGTGCCGCTGGACGCAGATGCCAGGCTGAAATCGGCCTTTATCACCCCTCTGGGGCTCTATGAGTTTTTGACCCTGCCCTTCGGCCTCAAGGGAGCGCCGGCCACCTTCCAGCGCCTGGTGGATCAATTACTGAGGGGGATGGAGAGTTTTGCCGTGGCGTATATTGACGACATCTGCGTCTTCAGCCAGACCTGGGAGGACCACGTGTCCCAGGTTAAACAAGTCCTGGACCGACTCCGAAAGGCTGGGTTAACAGTAAAGGCTGAGAAGTGCAAGGTGGGGATGGCTGAAGTATCTTACCTGGGCCATCGGGTGGGGAGCGGCTGCCTGAAGCCGGAACCAGCCAAGGTGGAGGTGATCAGAGACTGGCCTGCTCCCCAAACCAAAAAGCAGGTCCAGGCCTTTATTGGGATGGCAGGGTACTATCGAAGGTTCGTGCCCCACTTTAGTGCCATAGCCGGCCCCATCACTGAGCTGTGCAAAAAGGGGAAGCCAGACAAGGTGATCTGGACTGAGCAGTGCCAGGAGGCTTTCCAGGCGCTGAAGGAGGCTCTGGTTAGTGGCCCAGTTCTAGCAAACCCAAATTTTGACAAACCCTTTATGGTGTTCACTGATGCCTCAGATACGGGACTGGGGGCAGTGTTAATGCAGGAGGATGAAAAGGGGGAGAGACACCCCATCGTGTACCTGAGTAAGAAGCTGCTACCCCGGGAACAAAGCTACGCGGCCATCGAGAAGGAATGCCTGGCCATGGTGTGGGCCCTTAAGAAGCTAGAGCCATATCTCTTTGGGCGACACTTCACCGTGTACACCGACCACTCTCCCCTGACCTGGCTGCACCAGATGAAAGGAGCCAACGCCAAGCTCCTGAGGTGGAGCCTGCTCCTCCAGGACTATGACATGGACGTGGTCCATGTGAAGGGAAGTGCCAACCTGACAGCGGATGCGTTGTCCCGGAGAGGGGACCCTGAACTTCCCCAGGTCACTGGGCAGAGTGACCCCGCTCAGTTCAGTCTCGAAGGGGGGAGAGATGTGATGCAGTAGGGACTGTCTGTGTGGGGAGTGGGAGAGCAGGGGAGGACTTTAAGGGATGGACGATGCCAGGGCCTGTAACCTGAGCTAGGTAAGGGAGGGGAAAGGTCAAACACCTTGGCCCGGGAAGGGGAACAAAGGAAGGGAGCGGCAGGAGGGAAGCAGTTGGAGTTTGGGCTTGGGGCTGGATGGGCGGAATTCAGGGTATCCTAGCTAGGATCCAAGCACCCTGAAAGCCCAGAAGGACTCGGTGGAGGGGTCCTGACTGTGCCTACAAGCTCTGCTGTAACCTGTGTTCCTGTTGTCCAATAAACCTTCTGTTTTACTGGCTGACTGAGAGTCACTGTGGGTCCCAGGAAGAGGGGTGCAGGACCGGACTCCCCACACTCCGTGACACTTTGGAAATGCTGGGCCTCTGCATGGAGTATTACCATGGGAATAAGTGTTTGCTGTATTGCACCACCAGGGCTGACTCTGGGTCTGGAAAGTAATGTTCGTTTGTTGCGAAGCCTGTGCACTTAAAACTGGGAGAATTTCCATTTCTGAAGCCTAGTCTCCTGGTCACTGAATAAGAGCCCCTCCGTCCCCTCCCCCATACACTCTCTTTTACTTAGCAGATTCAAACCAATGGAGTAATTGTGGAAGCAGAAACATCATGTGACCCGTGTAACCAATGGCATATGACATGTAGTCTATGGAAGCACTGAAACAAGTTGAATAAATTTCAGCCCCTGGCTTGTTCATGATCTAATGCTTTTACTGGAACAATTTACAGACAGGCCAGTGAAAATCTTCAGTCAATTACCAGGCAGCGTGAGGAGGGCTTCTCTGCAGCGAATGCAGGATACTAAAGCAGTCGTGACAGTGCACAAAGCTCAAGGTATGTCTTTCTCTGCTCCCTCATGGGGTGCGTGTAACTTAGACCCAGTTGAGATGAAGACTTGTGAGCACAAATGCACAATGTGCTGCTTTCTTTCCCTCCAGCGTTGACTCTACACTTGCCTGTTCTAGCACACGCTCCTGCTAGGAAATGTGTAGGCTGGAATAGCCATGAGAAGTAAATAGTCCATGCAAAAATCAATCTCTGACCTAATATTTTTAAAGTGCCCCATATTGGCCTCCTACTGGTGCTGTGTGTGATCTTTCTTTGTTCTCCTTAGTGGCTGGTCCATAGAAGAGTCAATTAAAAGACCCCCCGGAACACACTGCTTCATAAGCAGAGATAGAACCCTCGACCTCTAACACTACAAGCACCATGCTGTAATGATTTGAGCTAAGAATGGTGATTTCACTAGCTGGCAGCTGTTGTCATAGGCCCTAATCTCCTTTATAGGAAGACAAAGACACATCTAGAGTAAATTACAGCAGAACATGTTTGTGGTACGTTATGTAGCGCTAGGCTGGTTTTGAACTGGCTATCTTGTGCCTCTTGGCCTGTCAAGTCCCTGTCAGAAGTAGCTTTTTAGCTTATTTGGGTAATGCATGTGGCATCTCTAATGGGGAGTGTCCTGTTTTAAGGGAAGGATGGGAGTGAAACAGCCAATGCTGTAATTCAGAGGTGATTTTTCAGCTATCTTCCCCGCCCCCCAGAAGGTGTCTCCTAGACCCTGGAAATTAAACGTGGACCATTTGGCTTAAAGCTGTCGGTTCGCTGCCTGGTACGGTACTGCTTAATAAAGCGGATCAAATGCTATCGCACAATGACATGAGACTGGCCTTCTCTGATCCAAGGCCATCTCTCTGCAAACAGATCATGAAGGTACCACAGCATGCAGAGCACAGCTACTCCATCCGTCCCACTTGGAAGAGGAATGGTGCTCCAGGCTGGGGAACTAACTGCTCTGCTATCCATCTGCTCGGTGCATGCAACTTTTGCAGGGAGTTCTGACAACAGCAATAGAGTTCAACGAATTGGGAGAGGGCGAAATGTTCCAAAGCTGCCTCCTGTTCTCTCCTAGGAGACTGAGCTATTGTGTCTGAGCACAGTCACTGCTTTCTGACAGTGAGGACCAGGCAGCACTGGCTTGAGTGGAGCACATAAGGCAGGTGGACTCTTTGCAAGCTCACTTTAGGAAGCTTTGCCAAGGCACAGAAGCCCTGGCCTGCAGCATTCTCATTTACTCATGGCTGAGGTATGTGGCTGGGAATGCTGCCTGCGCTAAAGCTCTGCTCTTCCAGTGCTCCCCAAGTAGCGACCTGTGTAACAAGAACAATGTGGCCAAAGTGCAGTGCCGAGAAATATCCAGGCAGCCAGAGGGCTCGGGGGATTGTGGAGAAGAAACAGGGAACTGCACTCCAATGGCAATCTTCCCACCCACCTCCACTCCCTCACAGGCTAAAAATGTTAGCCAGCAATGCTGCTTTGTGCATCAACTAATCCTGCACGCTCTGCCCTTCGCATGGGAGGGTTTGCAAACTGGCTGGTTGTGCTACTTTTGCTGAATGGGGCTTCAAATGAGCGTAGACGGAAAAACTCTTCCCTGCATCAGGCCAAGGGCCAGTGTGATTGGGGCAGAGGCCAGTGAGGTTCGAGACCCTCTGCTCTAGGGAGCCAAGCCTCAAAAGAGCCAGTGGGGTGGTGTGGCTCTCTCCTCCCTTGAGACACCTTTACTGGTGCTGTTGACTGTCAGACAGTAGGAGGGCAATGGGAGGTCACCGATCCAGGCAATCTAGCCACTGACCTTCCTTCCTTCCTTCCCTCCAACCCCAACAAGGATGAGGATCACTCGTACCTCTTGCTACCCCCAGGCTCATGCTTAATGTGAATGGAGTTTTCCCCCAACTCACACCACTGTAAGTGAGGAGTTTGGCCCCCTCTCCCTGTGCTGGAGAGATGCATGCTGCTTCCCTAGCAGGAGTGAAAACCCCCAAACTAATCACCCATTAGGCTCTGGAGAACTTCCATCCAACAAGAGTGGTAGTGTCAGGGGAACTATGCAGCTCCCAGCCACAAAGGAAGTACAGAGGGGCTTGCTTTTAACTTGCCATTTTACAAAGGAAACAGCAAACCTTCCACTGCTGGGAATGATACCGCCCCTCTATATGTGTTGGGGAGGTACCATTTATCTCCCCCTCCCAGCCCTGAGATAGCAGCATCTTTCATCAGAGGTGGGAATTGGCTTATGAGGCCACCCTCAATGTCTTGCTTCCCACTGCAGTACCCCATGGTTACCTCTGTATTTGGGTTTCCAATACGTGCCTTGCTCACACGGTGGTGAAGGCTCCAGAGCCTTGGGTGATGGGATGTTGACTCCATAACCAATCCTGAAGAGAGTCAGAGAGGCTAGATGGGCCAATAAGCTGCACCTGGAGGGGAGCCAGGGCTCAACAGTGCTTAGTTAGGATTTAACCCACCTGGGCAGCAACAGGTGGAGCTTCTATAAAGCTAAGAACAGAAGTGGGCTGCAGAGAGAAATAGTCTGCAGTTATTCCTGGACAGGAGGGAGGTGTGCTAGAATTTCCTGGGTCTGACAAGATGTCAAAGGGGGAAGTAGCTATGGGGAATGGAGGAAGCTTGGATGGGTAGTAAATCCAGAGATGCTAGTGGGTAGGAGGAGGAAACAGGACAGAGCCCAGGAAGTAGCAACCAGGTCTGGGAGTAAGTAGGCCATAGCTGAGAAGCATGGAGTCCCTAGGCTGGAAGCCAGAGTGGGAGGCAGGCCTGGGTTCCTCTACTAGCCACTGGGCCAGTGGTACAGCCCTGGCCGTAGAATGGAGGACTGCCTGGGATGACAGAGGCATGGCTTGTCCAGAGAGGTGCTGACAGAGCCCTGGAAGGGGAGAACTGCTGTGATATGACCTGGCCGTAGGGCTGAGTCACAAAGATGATGACTACTCAGAGTCCTGGAGGGTGAGGCTGAGTGACTGGGAAGGGGTATCTGACCAGTGGTGAGCTAATCCCTGGATAAGCCATGAGGAGGCAGGTCAGTGGTGAGTAGTGAACCCTGTTACATTGTGTCTCCATTACTGCTGCCCTCAGGTGGATTGGCAGGATCCACTGCAGGGAGCTGCCCCCTTGCTGGCATGCTTGTGTCTCTATCCCAGGGGAACAGGGCTAAGTATTAATGTCTGTGGGGCAGGGCTGAGAGCCAGAAGCCTGCGGAGAGAACAGCCTCTGTTCTGCTTTACTACCTGGGATGTGTTACATGCTGCAGCCATTAACCACTGGGTGCCTTTCGGGGTAATAAGTACCGTGATCTACAAATGAAGGCAAGGACTGTGCTTTATTGCTCTGGTTATGCTTGTGCCCAGGAGCCAGCTCTCACCGTGGAGGGCTGGTGCTCCTCTGGGGCCTTCAGAGTGGTGCTTTAGCTGAATGCTGCTTGGGGTTGAAAATTTGTCTGGTGGGAGAATGAAATTAACAAACCCTAAACATCCAGCAGCCTGTGCTGGACACATGGCTTGAGAGGTCTGAGTGGCTCTTAAGCTAGCCAGCCCTGGGCTAGGTCTGGTGACAAGTTGTAAGCAATGACTTGCACAGTTCCCTCGCCCACCCCACAGCTTAGGAGAAACACAGGAGTTCAGGCTCTCACCCCTGAAATGGGGGAGTAGCTTTTCTCTGGCCCAATATTGCAGCCCTCTGCAAGAGGGTCAGCTGTTCTAGGCATTACTGCACCTTTCCTGTTCGTAGGACTCTTCCCAACAATCATGGGAGGTTTCTAAAAGGGAAGCCTGTAGTGTTGGGGGCTGGAGGGATGAGTAATGCAATATGGATTATTTCACTTCTTTGCCTCTGTTTCCAATCCAGCCAACTTCTGATCACTTACAACTTATCTGGTAGCACCGTCGTTCTCAGCCAGGGGCATGTGTACTGCTGGAGATACACAGAGGTCTTCCAGGGGGTACATCAACTCATCTAGGTATTTTACCTAGGTTTGCAACAGACTACATAAAGAGCACT
Organism: Gopherus flavomarginatus; assembly: GCF_025201925.1. Lineage (NCBI taxonomy): Eukaryota > Metazoa > Chordata > Testudines > Testudinidae > Gopherus > Gopherus flavomarginatus. Next base: position 10,021,375 of record NC_066631.1, read on the forward strand.
AGGGAAGTCAGTACAAACTAAAATTTCATACAATGACTTGTTTATACTGCTCTCTATACTATACACTGAAATGCAAATACAATATTTATATTCCAATTGACTTTATAATATGGTAAAAATGAGGAAGTAAGCAATTTTTCAGTAATAGTGTGCTGGGACACTTTTTCGTAAGTAAGTAGTTAAGTGAGATGAAACTTGGGGATACACAAGACCAATCAGACTCCTGAAAGGGGTACAGTAGTCTGGAAAGATTGAGAGCCACTGACAGCCTCTGAAACTTGTCTGGTCTCCGTCCAGTCAGTAGGAGCAGCTATACTGGACCAGACCACTAGTCCATCTAGCCCGTATCCTTTCACTGAGAGGAGCCAATCCCAGGTGCTTCAGCGGAAGGTGTAAACCCCTCCTTCCCCTATGCTGAGCTGGCGATAACTGCCCAAAGTGGAGAAGCTTCCTCGGACTCTGCAGAGAGCTGGCTTTGTTCACATCCCAAAGCATTGTTTTGTAAATTTTGATCATAGTAGATGTGTCTACAGAGCAGTGTTGACCAAAATATGCTGAGTATGTATTCCCATACCACAAATATTAATATGCATTAAGTACACCATGTCAATGTAGCATTGTAGTGTGTGGGTATGTATATAGGTTTGTTTATATATAATATGTCTTTCTATAATCCTGTTTACTCATGCTGATTGTCCCATAACATCTTGCATTAGCTGACACAAGCTTTGACTCAAGTAGGCAGGAAATCTGTCAGGATCAGGACCTATGGGGGTTTTATCATAGTGACAGGCAGGGAATTACTCTCTCTCAGTATTGTATTGGAGTGTGCCAAAGGTAAGGACAAAATATGAGTGTTCTGCCTAGGAGGGGCCTTCCTGCCCTTGGTACCAGGAATGCATGTGCTCAGAACAAAGAGCTAAGGGTACCAGACAAACAAGACAGAATGATGATTGGTTAACTCTAGCCTGAGATAATGCATACAGTACTTTTTTACTTGTAACTTTGGAAGCAAGCCTTTCTTGTAAGGTGAATTCATGTTTCATGAAATGACTTCCCGGAAATTAGTATCGTATTGAACCTTTTTTCTTGTGTTCTATTATGATGACTTGTAGTAATAAGCCTGACTGATGTTGGTTATTTGGTCTCCTGAGTATATTACATCCCGAACTAAAGTGTGGTTAAGCAATTGACTGGGCAATTTACCAACAGTGTACACTTCCCACCACATATGACACAAGCTGTCTGTCTCTGCAGAGAAGTCAAGGACTGAGCACAGAATCTGCCATACCCTCTCCCCCAAACCACAGGTGGTTCCTTGAGTCCTGGGTTCTCAGCCTGGGGATCATGGACACCCTCTTCTTGCCATATTGCTGAATGAGCCTGGTCTTGGGGTGGAGCCAGCATGGGAAAGATTGAGAGATGCTGCTCTAGGGGATGGTCTCAGGAAGGCTGACCTGGTTCCATTCAAGACCTTATCCCTCACCAGCACTGTACCTGATCTGCTGATCAGCTGGATCTCAGGGCTGTCGTTCCAACAGTTTTCCTCGGCAAATGATGGCAAAGGGATTCACAATACGAGTGTTCTTGCTCGCTGAGGAGCTGGGCATGTTTTGATCTGCTCTCTGTGGGCAGCAGTGCTGGTGCCTCTCATGCACTACAGACATTTGCCATGTTTCGTGCTGCTCCCTGGAGCATTGCCCATCAATAGCAAAGTGACTCTTGCTGCCTGGCCCTCTCCCTTCCAGAGCACACCTGGGGGTTGGTGGTGGAGGGGTGTGTGACAATTCTGCACCTCGGCTGTAGCTCCTAGAGGCTCCTATCAGGGGCACAACTCTTCATGGAGGCTGCACATGCTTCCACAGCCTCTGAAGAAGGGAGGCACAAGCTGCCTCCTGTGCCCTAGACAAGGGGTGAAGCTGATCCATTGAGTCACATGTAAAGAGCAAATAGAAACAAGAGCTGTTTTTATGATCTTTTCTTGGATTTTGACTGCTGGGTGTTGGCTGTAAGTCACTGCTCCCTTGGGACATGGCTGTATCTGTCTGCTGCTTATGATGGGACATCAGTGATTCAGAGCTGAACCTGAAATATCCAAGGTGGTACATGTCTCTCTCTAAATCGCCCCCCTCCCCTCCTCTCTTTCATTCTCTTCTGGGTCACAGAACTTGGTTTTCCCAGGCTCTTTGGGCAGAAGGACTCTGGCTTCCACTGACGTTGCACCTTCTCTACAAAGTGCAGCAGCACGCCACCCCTGCTAGAATGCACTGCACCGATTGACTGAACATGGAAATGAATTACTCAGGCCCCCGAGCTGGAGGATGAGCTGCAGGTGTGGTGGTGGAGAGAGATTTCCAGTCTGAATCCTGCTGATGCTTTCCTGAAATCTGAGTTGTTTAATGTGCTTTCTCTATTTGGCTGCAATGGTTGCTTTGCTGGTGAGTCTCACACTGGCTTTAAACTCTCTCCTTAAATTCCATTTTTACCCTAAGATCCTTTCCCTGATAGAAGTGCAAGTCCGTGGCTGTTCCTGGCATCCTTTTTGCCAATGGGCCCTGTGTGTGGCTCACCCCCTCACTCTCAGCACGCGTGCCGCAGATTGACGTGGCTCGGGACTGGCTGCTGGGAGAAGGATTGAAAGCCGAGCTGGGGAGAACTGGATCCCCAGCATGATGCTGGAAAGGGCAGCGTGGCTTGGAAAGACAGTGTGGGAAGAGGTGGCTCTGTTCCGATACACAGCTAGTGATGGAAAGAGAAACAGCCTAACTAGTCAGCACAGGCAGTAGAGAATGCAGGCTGGTTCTGGGCAGCAGTGCTGTGAACATCAGGGGTTTGTTTAATGCTTGCTGTGCATATGCCTCAAGCAGACCCATGGTGTTAAACTCTCAATGCACGCGCGGTTTAGGCCCTCATTGATTTTTGGGTGCCCAACGTGAGATGCCTAATGTTCAGGGTGCTGAGCACCCGCAACTCCTGTTGTACTCCATGAGTGCTGCGGATGCTCTGCACCTCTGGGAAAAATAAGACCTCTTGTCAATAACCTAGTCCCAGATTTGGACCTTAGTGTCCAAAATATGGGGGTTAGCATGAAAACCTCCAAGTTTAGTTACCAGCTTGGACCTGGTACTGCTGCCACCACCCAAAAAATTAGAGTGTTTTGGGGCACTCTGGTCCCCACAAAAACCTTCCCTGGGGACCCCAAGACCCAAATCCCTTGAGTCTCACAACAAAGGGAAATAAATCTTTTCCCTTCCCCCCTCCAGGTGCTCCTGGAGAGATACACAGAAGCAACCTCCGTGAATCTAAACAGAGGGAGTCCATCCTCCCTAATTCCAGTCCTGGAAACAAAAGCACTTCCCTCTTCACCCAGAGGGAATGCAAAGTCAGGCTAGTAAATCTAACACACACAGATCTCCCCCTGACTTCTTCCTCCCACCAATTCCCTGGTGAGCTGCAGACTCAATTCCCTGGAGTTCCTCACCAAAGAAAAACTCCAACAGGTCTTAAAAGAAAGCTTCATATAAAAAAGAGAGAAAATACATACAAATGGTCTCTCTGTATTAAGGTGACAAATACAGGGTCAATTACTTAAAAGAAATATGAATAAACAGCCTTATTCAAAAAGAATACAATTTAAAGCACTCCAGCAACTATAGAGATGTAAATACAAAACAACAAACCATTTTTGTACTCACAACTTGGAAACAGAAGATTAGAAAGCAGGAAAAAGAAAAATCCTTCTCATAGCTGAGAGAGATTCAGGCAAAAGACAAAGAACTCAGACACAAACTTCCCTCCACCCAGAGTTGAAAAAATCCTGTTTCCTGATTGGTCCTCTGGTCAGGTGCTTCAGGTTACTTTTTTTTTCAGGTGAAAGAGACATTAACCCTTAGCTATCTGTTTATGACACCTCTAGGTGTCTGAAGGCAGGCACCCAAAACCTAAGGCCTCTGCTTGGAGATGTTGGTGTAGTAAAGTGGTCATGGGGTTAACTGGGTTATTCAGAGTATTATGGAACATAGTTCCAACCCATTTCTCCCCCTCCCCTCCACTTACTTCTGCCTTAGTGACTTAGTTCCCCCAAGTCTTTGTATTCTGTAGGTGAATAAAGTCACACGTCCCCAGCCTGCAGTACTGTAAGCAGAGTGTTTCCTTTGCACCGAGCTGTCCCTTTACAAGGGTTGGCCTTCGCCTCTGTGCTTCTATTTCCTCCCCTCTAAAATGTGGGTACTGACATCTGAGGGTACTGCACCATGTACAGTCATGATAGTGTGCTAAACTCTGTCTGCAGCTGCCTAGAGGTGAAGTCTGATTTAAAACTTCAGAATTCTTAAAATGGTGCCAATTCTGAGGTGCTACTTTTTTGGGGTGAGGTGGGGGCAGAAGGTTTACAGAGCTGTTGGCATTGAAGTAGGTGTCTGTGTGTTGTAAGAGCAAATCAGAAGTGCAGATAGGAAGGGCCAGGCTCTTAAGATCCTCATTAAACTTTAAAAATTGCCTTTTAGGAAAAGAGATTTTTTTTGCTGGAAATTATCCTCAAATTCTGAGCTTAACAGTTCATTAGAATGTCTTCCTTTGGCAGCCTGGCGTCTCATCAGGGGGTGCGTTAAGCTGGAAATGACTGAGGTGTCGGTGTTTTTCACTCAGCCTTCTCGCTCCTTCACGCTCTCTGAATCTTCTCCTAGATTTTCAGAGGGAGAATGAGCCATGATCTGTGGTAACTAAAAGATGGGGAGGTTTCCCTTGCCCAGCAGGAGAAATGGTGAACTTCTCATTCAACATGTCTGTGAAAACTACCAAGTTGACACCTAGGTTTTGAGAATCCTGATGCGTGGCGGTGTCAGGCTCTAGTGGCTTTTCTGTGCTTCTGATCCACAGCCCTCTAAAGTAGGGTGACCAAATGTCCCAATTTTATAGGTGTAGTCCCGATATTCAGGGCTTTTTCTTTTATATTATTACCCTCCACCCCATCCTGATTTTTTTCCCCACAGGAAAAGGGAAAAAAATCATTTCTCGCCTTTTTCCAATGTCACTCTATGTTTACTGCATGCTGCTGGTAGACATGGAGCTGCAGCGCTGAACAACAGCATCCCCTCCCTGGTGGCATATGGTGCAAAATGACTGGTATCCATCATCATCAGCAGCCCGAGTGTGCTCCTGGCTGGCCTCATTGAGGTCGGCTGGGGACGACTGGGCAAAAATGGGAATGACTCCCGGTCATTCCTGGCAGATGGTGCAAAAGGATTGAAATCCATCCTCATCATAGTAGCTGGAGGCTGATCTCCATCAGCCCCCTCCCCCTTTCATGTCTAATGAAGATTCTGTACTGCCTGGACTATCATAGCAGCGGGAGACTGCGCTCCTCTCCCCCTTACACCCTTTAATGTCCTGCCTGGACTATCATAGCAGCTGGAGGCTGCCTCCCCCTCATTTTATCTCACTAAAAAATCAGTGTTTCTTATTCCTGCATTCTTTATTACTTCATCACACAAATGGAGGGATAACTGCCATGGTAGCCCAGGAGGGTTGGGGGAGGAGGGAAGCAACGGGTGGGGTGGTTGAAGGGGCACCCCCTAGAATGGCATCATCATTTCTGCAGGATCTCTGGGGCTCTGACCTGGCGCAGCTGTGCTCTCTAGTTCTCTAGTACACTTGCCCCATATTCTAGACAGGACTGACTCTATTTTTAGACAAAATATAAGGAAGGGAATGACCCGGGGAGTCATTCCCATTTTTGTCCATGCGCCCCCGCCCGACCTCAGTGAGGCCAGCCAGGAGCACCCATGATAGTAGCAGACGGTACAAAAGGATTGATAACCATCATCACCAATTTCCAATTGCAAACGGTGCAAAATGACTGATAAACATCATCTCATCACCAGTTTACAATGGCAGATGGTGCAGCAGGGATGGTATCCGCCTCTGCTACCTTGCAAAGGCAAATAAATGCTGCTGTGTAGTACTGCAGTACTGCATCTGTCAGCCGCATACAGTACACATACGGTAACAGTGACAAAAGGCAAAACGGGCTCCATGGTTGCCATGCTATGGCATCTGCCAGGGCAATCCAGGGAAAAAGGGTGCGAAATGATTGTCTGCCATTGCTTTCCCGGAGGAAGGATTGAGTGACGACATTTACCCAGAATCACCCGCGACACTGTTTTTGCATTGGGATCTCAACCCAGAATTCCAGTGGGCGGGGGAGACTGCGGGAACTATGGGATAGCTATGGGATAGCTACTCACAGTGCAATGCTCCGGAAATCGACGCTAGCCTCGGTACATGGATGCACACCGCCGAATTAATGTGCTTGGTGTGGCCGCGTGCACTCGACTTTATACAATCTGTTTTAAGAAACCAGTTTCTGTAAAATCGGAATAATCCCGTAGTGTAGACATACCCCAAGTGGGGTTAGCATTTGGTACTTGGCCTCTCTATTGCCTTTAGTGTGATGTGACTATTAAAGGAAAATGGCCGGCTTGTGTGTTTTGAGGGCCTGGAGTCCTGGAACACACTGCTAGCAGGACAGCGGGTTTGTCCTGTCTGCCGGCCTGCGCCAAGGGCCATAATGACTTAACTGAGGGCAAGGACATAAGCCTGTCACTGAGGGCAGACTTTGGCTGGGCTCCTGGTCTGGCTACTGCTCGCACCTGTGTACAGCAATGCCATCAATCCGTCTGGAATCCTTCTGTCCGTTCTGTCCTGTTAAGGATTTGTCTACCCATATTCTTATGTCTGCTTGTTAAAGCATCGAACTGCAAGTCAGGAGCTGTGGGTGCTGTTCTTGGCTTTGCAACTGACTCCTTAAGTGGCCTTTGCCAAGACATTTGACTGCTTTCCCCCCACCCCGTGACTTGATTTCCTCATCTGTAAAACTTTGCTGCTCTTTACCACCTGACATCTGGATATCTCAGAGTGTTAGAGATTGGAACCTCCAAATCTGAACACTCTTGATCTCGGGGAAAGCTCCGAAATCCAGACCTGGAGCTGGATCCGAACATCGAATTGCCCATTAGAAAGACTGGACCCTCAAAGTCTGAATCTGAGCAGTTACAGATCTGAATTTTGCAACGCAAGCCAATCGCTAACGATTAAATTCGCTGTGCAGCTGATGCTGTGGGATGCTGAGTGCTTTTCATCCCCACCAGAATCCATGGCAGTTGCTGGTTCCCAGCAACAGGCTGGGATAGTGCAGACCTTCTCGTACCAGACGCTGTCTTGGGTTCTCCCCCACTCTCGGGTTGTAGCTGTGGCAGAGGTATAGTTAGCATTTCCAGATGCAGCTAATTAGGCAGACCTTTAATGGGATAAATAATGCACATGTACAAAGGGTAATGAATGCCACATAGCCTGATGCAAGTGCACCTGAGGCATGTTCATACAAAATAAGGTCTCCCAGGGCCACAGTAAAGGGCTAGTCAGACAGCAGCTCCTCCGATCTTTCAATGCTTTGGATTTCTTCTTGACTTCTGCGGGGTGAGGGAGGGAAAGATGGCGTCATTGGGAGCCTTAGGCCCTAGGGACTTGGCCTTGTGATATACTGAGTGTCTCCCTTCAGGGCAACTGCCTCTAGTGGTCCAACAAGGGCATCCACTCTCAGGCTCCTGGCTCCCCAGCTGTTGCGTCTCTTGGATGGAGACCCGCATCTCTCCTGCTTCTGACCAGGGTGTTCCAGGCTGCCCAGTTCCCTGATTATGCTGTAACTTCACCTGCAAATCAGCCTGCCAGAGCAGGCCCCATTTGCCTTTCTTCTCAGACGGTTACAGTGTAATTGCTCCAGCTACAAGATACCACATAGCACTGCCTATGCCAGCCCAGTTATTCTAAGAGTCTATTAAAAACAATAAAAGACCCTACACACGTTAATAAGCTAACCAGAGTTTCCCCCTCATCCAGCCCCAACTGCCTCCAACATGGGCTCTGGCAGGTGAGCCCTTCAGGCACCCCCAAAGGGGTCTTTTTTTGTGGTCACAAGTTCATAGCCTCAGCTCAGAAGTAGCACCCAGTCTTATGGGCCTCAGTAGGTGAATGTCCTGGACTGGGGCCCTCACTGTCCATTTGCTGAATCAGAAAAGACTCTGAGCCTGTTTGAAACCAGGCTGTTTAACCCGAACTCCTGAGAATCCTGAAATTTAGTCTCCAGGTGGAAGGGTCTCACAGCTGTGGTGATAGGTTCCTGGGGCTGAATGATTTTGTGGTCCTTAATCTATCCCCCCTCATAGTAGCAAGATTGGACGAGTTAGCTCACACCATCGGTGATAAGTGGGTGCAGAGTCTAGCCTAGAATCCCTTCCATGGAGGTGTGATCCCAGCAGCCACCTTTGCAGGCTGTTCTTGTTGGTAGCCAAGGGTTGAATTGGGCTGGCTCACAGGACTTGCTTGTCCTCATCCCCTTCCCCCTAGGGGCTGCTGCTTGAGCTCAGAATCTGAGCTTTTTTTTTTTTTTTTAAAGTAAATCTCTGTGGTCCTTTTTGCAAAGACAAGCTTCACACTGTGGACAGACTGTAAAATAACTTGGTGACTTCTGTTTGGCTGCAGGAAGCCTGAGCCAGTAGCTTTGAGAGAGCTATGAACTGCCTCAGTGTGGTTCATGTGAATGTTAACTCTGAAGCCTAATGAAGCATATTTAAACATTCTCACCATTTAACTATTTTACTGCTGATTAGAGGAAACAAGAAAGGTGGGAAGAGCTGCATAATCTGTCAGTGGCCTCCTCTCAGGCATCCCCTGGTGCCCTCAAGGCAGCCTGGCAAGCAGCCGCTTGCCTTGGTTTCCCCTCTTAGTTCCTCATATAAACTCCACACAGTTTGGCCCAATAATGCCCCTTCTCCCAGGGTTTAATTTATTGACATAAGACAGAAAACAAAATTCAGTCCTGGGGCTTCTCTTCTCCCCAGCTCTGCTGTCTGCAGCTCTTCCCTGCCTGGGCAGGTCACTCGCAGCCTTACCTGGCTGGAGCTGGAGTCTTTTCTGACTCCTGGGGAGTTTGCTGTCTTTCCATGCTATGCCGCCCTCCCCTTGGGATCTGCTTTATGCACAAAACAATTCAAAATAGTCTCTTCAAGTCCAAGTATTTACTCTCTTATCCCGGCTCCTCCCTGGCCTTTCCTGCCTCCCAAGTCTCACTCCCAAGTCCCAGGGCTGTCTGCTGGAGCCTGCTCACTCCCAGCAAAGTCTGATCTCCCTGAGCATCCTCCTCCCCTCTGCAGCTTTGTGCTGCCCTTATAGGGGAGCAGGGGACCCCTGGTCAGATGTACCTCCTTAGTCATCCAGGCAGCTGCCCCAGCCCTTAAGGGGCAAGCCCCCCCATTACACTACAATTTTCATCTTTCCGGGGGTGCCAGGTGGGATGCAGACCATTCCATCGTGACATTAGATTCCTTTCAAGTTCTGTACATTCGTGCTCCCTTAGACCTACTCACACCCACTTAGCAATGTGTGTGTAAGTCTAAACAGGTGTATCTTACACCCTGACAATTGAGCAGGCATAGGCCAAAGCAGAGTCGTCTACTCTAACATGCGCATTTTTCCGTCTAACTGTGGAGCCCAGTCATCTCATCAGCTGTGCACGTGCATCTCCAGCTGGAAGCGAGAGAACTGCTGCTTTTCTTGCTACATTTCCCCCCTCTCTCGGGCGCATGGAATATGCCAACATTGAGTCCAGGGCCAGAGTTCCAAGTGATGTGTAAGGAAGTGGGGAGGGTTTTGCGTGCGCGAGTGGGTGCGTAAACGTAAAGGGAGTCTAGGGGGAATTGAATGGTTGTATGATCTTGGAAAGGAGGACAGAAGAATGAGTAAATAGCACCAATTGAAGCTCTCTCTAGATTTGCTGAGACTCTGCTCTGAATGTAGCCCACAGGCACTAACTCTGCTGAGGAAGCTGTTGGCTGAGAATTGCTGTCCCTGCTCTGCTGTTTTGATCTTCCAGGATTATTGTGCTTGCCAATGTTGGATCTGGAGGCTCGCACGGCAGCTGCTGTGCTTAGGAAGGAAGGGGTGTTTAAAAAGAATCTTTCTGTGATCCCTTGAGGCTTTCTTCCAGCCTATATTTACTACAGCAAATGCAAGCTCTGGCGGAGCTGAAAGCCCTGGATGGCTGGTGTCTCAATACGTCTGCACCTACTATGGCCACTGCATGGTGGTTCTGGTCTGAGTAAAATCAGCTTTTCTGTATAGTCCTCAGGGCTTGCTCTCCTCAGTGATTTGGACAAGCAGCTTGGCTAACAAGAGAACAAGGGGAGTGTTGACTAAACAGCAGATAACGAGCACTAATCATAATGCAAACAAACACTCCGTGGCTCCTGGCGTGTTCAAAGTAAATGTCTCAATTAACATGGAGGACTTTTTTATTTTTTTTCCAGTTTTTTTTTTGGTAGCTGCAGGCAAGTTTGCCTTTTGGATCAATTAGATTGGTGACAGTAAGTGCAGAGTGTACATACAAATTAAGAACCAAGGTGCCTTTTAGTGTCTCTGTAATTTGTGCTTTCACTCAAAATTTATGGCAGGGTGGCAATCAGAACGAGTCCATCCCAAGTGAAACGAAGGGCTTGTCTACTCAGGGAGTTATTCCTCATGGTCTCATTCCAGAATAAGTGTCCACGCATGGAGCAGATAAGCCCTAAGGGTGTGTCTTCACTTCAAAGCTAAAGTGGACTCCCGCTCACCTCACATACAACTCCCTTCCCTGAGTGTGAGGGTGCTTTAAACCCAGGCTAGCTGGCCTGACTGAGTGTGTGGGTTAAAGCTGGCTAATCAGGGCACCTGGGTTTAAAAAAGAAGCTCACTCCAGTCAGGTGGGGAGGAGCTAGAGGAGAGGAAGTGCGTGTGAGGAGCTGGGAGCCAGAGGCGCAAGGAGCTGAGAGGAGAGGATGTGCTGCTGGAGGACTATGGAGTACAAGTGTTATCAGACATCAGGAGGAAGATCCTGTGATGAGGATAAAGAAGGTGTTTGGAGGAGGCCGTGGGGAAGTAGCCCAGGGAGGTGTAGCTGTCATGCAGCTGTTACAAGAGGCACTATAGACAGCTGTGATCCACAGGGCTCTAGGCTGGAACCTGGAGTAGAGGGCAGGCCCGGGTTCCCCCCAAACCTCCCAACTGCTGATCAGACTGGAGGAGTTGATCCAAACTGTGGGGAAGATCACTGAGGTGAGCAAACTCTGCCAATAAGCACAGGACCCACCAAGGTAGAGGAGGAACTTTGTCACAGTACACACATTTACAGTCCCTGCCGTGAAGAGTTTACTGTCTAAATCTATAAAACAAAGAGTAGGAAGAAGTATTATTCCCATTATGCTGATGTGAGGGGTAGGAGAGAATGAGATGGAGTAAGTGATTTGCCCAAAGTCAACCATGAAGTCAGTGGGAGAGCTAGCAATTGACCTAGCTCTGCTGAGTCTCAGGGCTGGTCAACACAGGGAGTTAAACCAGAATCTCTTCCTAATTAACTATCCTGGACTACCTATTCCTGATTTAATCCAGCATAAAACCGTCCACACATGCCATTAGAGAGCCTTATTAGCTTAATCCACTGTCTCTTTAAATTCACACCCTACCTTTAATCTGGATTAACCTTCAATTCAGTGCCTTAACCACAAAACCATCCCTCTCAGGATATGATTTTGGGATTTATACCTAGTGAATTTATTTCTGGCAAAACCATACTTTCTTAACCCAGTACTGTAATATCAACCCCCCCCACCCCAACTTTTATTAAAATACTGAATATTGGAAAACCAATTCTAATTATGTAAAATGTTCTACATTCTAAAACAAAGTGGTAACTTTTGCAGTGTAAATAACAAATTCAAACATGAAGAAGTTTGATATGTGGATTAACTTGTGGTAATCATCACCCCAAAGTTTGAGACTCTCTGCATGCCATGGAAACCAAGTGAGGCAGAACAGAATATGTAGCGGAGAGCTGTTAATTCAATTACAAACTCTGAATCAAGAGAGAGACTAGATCAAAGGAGGACTGTATTAAAAAATAAATCAGGTACAGGGTGTGGAGTTCCTTCCTTTAATTACCATCGGGATTTGTAATGGCAAGAGGCTCCATCAATCAAAAACAAAAGAAAAGGTTTCAAATACAGAGAAACACTCCCTCAGTTAATTACTGTTAATGGGAAAGCAGATTATTGGGAGTGTGTTAGAAAACTAATATCACTCTTGAGACCTCTCCTAGAGGATAGTAACAGGGCCATGTTACAGGCCATGGTGATTTGAATAATCCTGTTTGAAAATGCACAGAATGGTTTATAGCAGTACAGTATATATAGTACAGCACAAAGAATTTACTTTCACAATGTCCGTTCTCCACTGTTGGAGATAGGAGACTTCACTGCACAAAACATCCAGTCTAGTAAAGTGGTCATGAGTGGATTAGCTGGGTTATCCAGAGTATTATGCGGTGGCACTGTGCTCCCACTCCTCCTTTGCTTTTTGTTTAATTAGTGGCCATTGATAGTTCTCTGGGTGCCCAGGAACATGAGTCACCTGGTTATCCCCCTGCCTCCAGCATGAGTGAGACTTGGTTGTGCCTAATTGGGTGTCATTTTCCTGACACCACCAGCCTATTAGCAAGCCAGACACTCTCTTTTGGGCCATGCCAGCCCTCACTTTGCCTTGCAGGTTGACAGTAGGTGCATCTGATACTCTGAGCTGCTTTGAAGCAGTCTCTTGTAGTGTCCAGCCCCTTATCCCCTGAACGCTCTCTGAAATATCAGGTCTGCTGTCCCCAAGGGACCAGTGTACTCACCAGCTTGTATGTGTCAACTCAGGACCAGCTCCTTGCTTAATATCACAGCACTGAGATATAGTTATAGTGAAAACTGGATAAGTATATTACCAAAGATTTAAGACTCCAGTGATCATGAGTAAGGAGAATGGAAACGAATGGTTACCTATAAAACAAAATCATAACATGCTTTCGAGAGACTTCACTTAAGTTAAACTTCGTTAAATAAAAGGGTGTTTCCCACAAAGTTCCCTGCAGTGTCTTCAACCAAGTCTGGCTGAGACCCTTTTTCATGAATGTAAACCCGCTGCCCATTTACTTCCTATGTGCGGGATAAGGAGGTGTCGTCTTTGCCTTCTAACTTCATGCCCAGAGTTCATTGTCTGTTCTCAGGGTACGTCTTCACTACCAGCCGTATCGGCAGGTAGCAATCGATTTCTCAGGGATTGATATATCGCATTTCATCTAGACGCGATATATAGATCCCCAAACGTGCTCCTGTTGACTCCGGAACTCCACCAACACGAACGGCAGTAGTGGAGTCGACAGGGGGAGCCACGGACGTCGATCCCACGCCGTGAGGACGGTAGGTAACTCGATCTAAGATACTTCGACTTCAGCTACGCTATTCAGGTAGCTGAAGTTGCGTATCTTAGATCGATCCCACCCCTAGTGTAAACCAACCCTCAGACAGGACAACCTCCTGGGGCTTGTTTTTCCTATGTACTGCTGCCCTGTTGACTTGACACCTTTTTGTCTACTATATATGGTAATAAGTGTCCACTGTGTTAGCCCACACTGCTTAATTAACATCCTGACAGAGAGATTCTAAGAACATTTTCTCTCGTGTGTGTGTCTGTGTGTGTGTCTGTGTGTGCATTTCACAATGACAACGACCAGTGTGACACTGGCTTTCATTTAAAACCTCACTTGATGCTCTTTGGTCAGCCGGAATGTACATCCCAGAATTGAGACATTCCTGGAACCCCTTTTGTCAGTTAGTGTTAAGAGACTCTTGGGTTACAGTTTCACCTCTCTTATACATACACACTCACTCTGCTTCTTTATTCATCATCATTCTAGCAGATGGACATTTTCCCAGCCTGCAGGGCTATGAGGAGCGAGTTTGTTTTTGTTGAACTTTACAAAACTTACTAGATCGTTTCCTTTCAAGATGAGGGAAGGTCTCCTTGTGGATGAATGTTTGCTAACCTGGATTTTGCCAGGCAGCAGGAAGCACTTGGTAGAGGAATATCCTGCTCCCTCCAAGCAGAAGTGGGGTCTGTCTATGGTACATACTGATATGGCCCCATCTCTGAAGTATCCGAGCACCTCACAATATTTTAAGTATTCTCACAACACTCCTGTGAGGCAGCCATTTTAGAGGGGGAATGGAGGCTCAGAAAGGCAATGTGACTTGTCCAGGATCACACAGGCAGTCTGTGTTAGCGTAGGGACTCGGGTCTCCTGGCTAGTGCCACTGGACCATCCTTCCTGGGTGTGTGGAATTTCAGCAGCTGGGTGTGAGTGTTCTGACAATTCTGCTTTTACCCATACTGCCAACCCCAAGCACTGAAAAAGCTTGAGTCAGGCCCTCCAAAAACACGAGATGGGCTCAAAGATTGTGAGCTCTTCAGAAATGTTGGGTTTTTAACTTTGCCTTCAGCTTTGTGAGCATTTTAAGTGTGATTTGCCTTATATTTTCCAGCTGTTTTCTGCAACTATGAAAGCTAGAAACTTCCCAGAATCACTTTGTGAAAGCTGAGACCTCATTGTGGATAGTTCTCTGAAAACATCCACTCAATGTGCAGTGGCAGTCAAAAAAGCTAACAATGTTGGGAATCATTAGGAAAGGGATAGATAATAAGAGAGAAAATATCGTATTGCCTCTATATAAATCCATGGTACACCCACATCTTGAATACTGTGTGCAGGTCTGGTTGCCCCATCTCAAAAAAGATGTATTGGAAAATTACATCTTTTTTGAGAAAAGGGCAACAAAAATGATTAGGGGTATGGAACGGCTTCCATATGAGAAGAGATTAATAAGACTGGGACTTTTCAGCTTGGAAAGAAGACTAGTAAGGGAGGATATGATAAAGATCTATAAAATCATGACTGGTGTGGAGAAAGTGAAAAAGGAAATGTTATTTACTTCTCCTCATAACACAAGAATGAGGGTTGCCAAATGAAATTTAATAGGCAGCAGGTTAAAAACAAACAAAAGGAAGTATTTTTTTTCACCCAATGCAGAGTCAACCTGTGGAACTCTTTGCCAGAGGTTGTTGTGAAGCCCAAGCCTGTAACAGGATTCAAAACTAGATAAGTTCATGGAGGATAGGTCCATCAATGGCTATTAGCCAGGATGGGCAGGGATGGTGTCCCGAGCCTCTGTTTGCCAGAAGCTGGGAATGAGTGTCCGGGAATGGATCACTTAATGGTTACCTGTTCTGTTCATTCCCTCTGGGACACCTGGCATTGACCACTATTGGAAAACAGGATACTGGGCTAGATGGACCTTTGGTCTCACCCAGTATGGCCGTTATGTTCATGTAATTACCTCAGTCCAGGAGCTGGGGCTTTAAGAGACGCATCAAGTATCATGAAACTTGGGATAAAATCCTGAATTGGCAACACCTCTTTACTTACCTCTAGGGGTAGTGAGACTCTGCTCTTGGAAGCAGTCCTGGGAGGACACAGCAGCACGGATTTGGCCAACTTGCCACTGGTGTCTTCTAAAACCAGCATGTGACTAATGAATTCTGTCTTTGTGGTGGGAATCCTGCTTTGCTGCTTCCCCCACCCCAAGCTAGTGAGCAAAGAGACACACAATGTTTTCTCTGTGGCATGCAGTCTGTAGGAGCCTTCTGGTGCCCTGCTCCCACCACTTTCCACTGAGATGTCCAACTCTCCATTCCTGCTGGCTCTGCAGATGTCACCTCCATGGCATTCCAGTGGAATCATCTGAGCTGTGTCCTTCCCTAAGGCTTGCCTTCCATCCTGCTCTGGCTTTCTGCCTTGGGAGGCCTGGCCTGCCAGCCTTTCTCTTAGAGCGATAGGGAATGAGACCAACTCAGAAGGATAATTCTGATCTTCGGGATTGGGTGATAGCAGCCAGCTAGCTCTCTGATGAAACTGAGGGCTGTTGGAGTCAACATCCTATGCTGTCTCGTGCAGTCTAGACAGGTGTCAAAGTGCATCTGCATCTCTACTTTGAAGCGCAGACATGGGGGCGGAGGAGAGAAAATAGTGGTAAGTGGCTTTTGCACTCTGAGGATCTTAACCCTTAGAAGGAGGGGTATGGCAGCAAGGAGTGAACACTGCGGGGCAGGGACTGTCCTCGCTTTGTTTGCTGTACAGAGCCAGCAGAATGAAGCCCTGGGCTTGGTTGAGACCTCTCCATGCTCATCAAGCCCCTGAGTTCTACAGCCTCCATCAGAACTTCAGGATGTCTGTTTAGATGAAAGAGAAGCTCTTGTGACACCTGTTGCTGTAGTGCTGCTCTCTTTCAAAGAGTCTCTGCCGCTAGCAGCCAGAGGCCATATGGCTTTAGAGGAGAGGTGGGCTGAGGAGAGGATCTTGTCATCCAGATGTGGTCCAAGGGCAGCGTGGAGAGTGCAGCTGCACAGCATAGCATCCTGGCTGTGCCAGAGCACAGGAACTGAGAGCAGTGGCAATCGAGCCAATCTGAAGAGGTGAAATGGGAGGGGAGGTAGTGTTGTGGGAGATGGGATGCGTTGGGAAAGTGCCGAGTGGAGGAAGCAAGGAGGTGAATTAGAGAAACCGCTGTCCCTCGAGGCAATCCTTATATTCTGGGAGGAAGCTTGTAAGACTGGCATTGTCTGGATCTGGGCTAGATTTAGGCTGGGGCTCTGGGTTTTAACATGCAGGGCTTGACTTGCAGGGCTTGATGATGGTGCTGAAGTGACATAAAATTTCCAGTGTCTAGGGCTGAAATCTTAGGGGGTTGATTGTTCCCACTCAATTGACTACGAAGATCAGCATGGGGGTAAAAAGGACCTCCCCCTGCTTTGGATCCAGAGCTAAAACTGTGTGGGAACTGCCCTGGGGACTCTGTTTTGACCCTTCCCACAACCCCTGATTGGGAAAGGGTTTCTGGCTTTGGCCTTGTAAAACCACCATTACAAGTGGCATGACTGGGAGCAGCAGCTGCTGTGAATTTTGCAGTCAGCACCAGGCAGGGAGTGTTTATATGATGATGGTTTTGTTTTTTGCTTTGTGGATGAAATTCGTTCCTGTGCATAGGGTCTGCCCAAGGCCCCCAGCCAACACTTATATCCCATGTGCTCCCTAGCGGGGGCGTAGGTGGTGCAAAGAACTTTTGTTGGCACCGGGTTGGATTTCACCCTCTCTGGATAAAGGTAGAGGACTGGCATTGTTGCTGCCACTTGGGAAGGTGCCTTTACATCACACTGTTGTCCCAGTGGTGGGGCTGGCTTTTATTCTCTGCACAGACTGTGGTGTTTGCCTTGTCTGCTCTTTCCCTGAAAAACGGGAGCAGACACACAGGGAGGACTAGTGATATGAATATTCATGGGGGAGCCAGCAATCGAAAAGAGATCATTGAACTGAAATATGATGATAGTGCTGAGTGTCTCTTACTATCACTAATTACTCCCAAGTCCAGTTAGTTTCCCTGTGTCCCCAGTGATGCCATTGACAACCTGTCCAGGGAGAGAAGAATATGCAGTGATAGAGAAATGCAGCCTTCCTGTTGCTTGAGAGCAGTCTGTCACCTATTCCTGGCTGTGCCTGGAGGCAAGAACGCCATAAACCGTTAGCATCTCAAGGCAGGGTTATAGTGGGATATGGAAATCAGATATAGGTGTCTGGGGGGCCTGTGGCAGACCGGTTCCTGAGAACCACAGTGTGAGCTGGGGACATCTGTGGGACTGGTGACAGCAGTGCTAGATCTATTGTTAGCTGGGAACTCCATGAAACTTGCTGCACCATCTGGAAATCCATGGCACCTGATAGCCTGGCCAGAAAGCCTGGCCTCAGCATCCCATGCCCGCCCCCCCAAGTGTTCTTTGTTCACTGTAAGCAGGTGGGATCTGGTAGTGGAATCAGTCACCGGTAATAGCTCAGTAGAAAGCAGAACTGTGTCATCGTGGAAAATGGATCATTTGCTATGCAGCGTCTCACCGCTGGCCTCTATGGAGTAACGGTAGGTTGGACTGTACCCGGGCAAAGCAGTCAACATCCCAGATTATTCTCGTTTTCCTGTCCCTCTCCCCAGGAGATGGCTGTCTTGGGTGAACCTTGGTCTTGTGAAAGATACAATGAGGGTAAAAGGCTGGAAGACGAGTAGATACTGAGTGCTGGGTAGAACCACTACTGGGTAACTCAGAGCAAATGCCTTGGCTTACAGGGGTAAAAGGCAAATGTCTGAGCACTGGATGCTGCATCTGAACTGGGATTTCCCATGTAAAGAAATTGTAGTTTCTAATGATAGCTGTGCTATCCATAGCCAAATACAAAAATGGACAGCACCCGTTCATCTTATGTACTAAGGCAGAGATAGAACGCTTCCTCCTCCCTTCAGCTTGGGAACTGGACAGCTGTTGGGCTCAAAGAGTTAAAAGGAGACCTCGTGCTACTCACAGGGGATAACAATCCATAATTACCCTGTGATGCAAGGGACTGAAGACTGTACCTGGGACAGCCCCAACCTGGGGGTCGAGACTCTAAGTGTATGTGGTGTCACTAGGACTGCTCGGTCCTCTTGTCCCCAGGAAACTGTCTCCCTGTCCTGGCAAATTGGCGTTCCCATTAGTAGCCTTGCCATGTGAGGCCCTCAGGCGGCTGGAAGCAGCAATTCATTGTATTGTAAATGTCAGAAGGATATTCAGGTATTCCATCTCATGTCTGGCAAAGCTACAGGGAAATAAACTAACTGCTGGCATCTTCTCTACAAAGATGGGGCTTAGCGATCTCCAATTCCGGTCCCATTTTGGGTGGATGCTTATCGTCATGTACTTAGCACACGAGAACTTGGCTGTCCTTGTTAGAATTTATTCAAGGAGAAGGGAACTGTCCTCCTCTTGAAGCAGGAGGTCACCTTTCTGAGCCACACTGCGTAACCCCTTCATGATGTGTCCTGCACTGACTCCAGGGATGGTGCTTTCTACTGCACCCTCGTTCCAGGCAGGTGGATGAGGCTGGCCTTGAAGCAGCAAGCAACGGGAGCAGCTGATCTCCAAATGGACAAACCACTGTAATGGCCAGATTGCAACTGAAAGAGGAACTCTGACAGTGCAGTGAACCCAACACCCCCAGTTGTGGTTAAAGGGGTGAGGCTCGTCCCAGACAGGAGTGAAAAAATAACCTTGATTTCTGCATCTGAGTTTCATCAGTCCATGTTTACAGTGGTCTCACCATCCTCTCTTGCTTTCCAAGTTTCCATTGTTGCAGGGTGTGAGCTTGCACTGGTACTCTCTGCTCCAGGCCACAGCTGCAGTTGGAATGATGCACTTGCCTGTGTCTGCATCAATCCTGGCCAGTACCCACAGGTGCACAGGCACCCAGCCGACATCTGAAAGGAAAAAAATGCCTCTCCAAAATCTCCCCTTCACTTTAACTGGGCGGAGGATTCTTCCTCAATTCCTTATAGCAGTTTTGCACTCTTATTGTTGAGCAGAGCACAATTGCTGTTGCACAGCTGCACCAGAGATTGTTGCTTTTCAGTGGAGTGCAGTGATTCTGGGCCTAGATACCCGTTTATAAAGCACTTTGGGATCCTTCTGGATGTAAATAACAATATTTAATTACCAACCCAAGCCAATGATATGATAGGGGATTTTTCTGCTGAATATTGCAGAAACAGGCAGATCTATAGTGCAAAGCTGAAGCAGAAAACACTGAAGCAATTTCAGGGCTGCTTAGAGCCAAAATTTCTTACCCACCTTATTCCTTGTCATGACACATGGAATAACAATCAATGAGAGTATGTTTTATTAAGGAAAACAACAAATACACAGCTTGAGTTCCAAGTTCATCTCGCATGTTTACCATGGTCCACACCCAGAACACAGTGGCATGTAGCGGCTGAATAATACATTACAAGTAACCATATTACAGTCCTGAATGCATTGATGTTATGGATAAACTTAAAACTGCCTTAAAGAAACTCTGGTTATACTGAGGCCAAATTTGCAGAGTTAGCTCTTCTCCTGCTGTTTAAAAACAGTCTTGCTGAGCTTGTAATGAAACAAGTTTGAGTCTATGCCTAGTTTCTAGTGGACCATGGTCCACATCATGCACTTTGTCCCATAGTGCTCAGGACAAGAATGGAATTAAGGAGGACATTTAGCTTACACTGATATGCAAAGGGGGCTGTGTTTCCCACTGGTCGAAGCAGAGGACTTCTGGTTTCCATGGCCGAGTCTGTCGATGACTCCTCTTGTAACAATGTTATTATGCCATCTGCCTTGCTGGGTTTGTAAAAGCACTTTGCGTTAGTGGCTTGTTTAATTTGTTTGAAAAGTTTTGGGATGAAATAGGCTACAGAGGCCAAAAATATTAAAGGGAGTTTGCGTGAAGCCTGCCCATACTTTGTCAAGATGTAGCTAGGAGTGTGTGTCTGGGCTGGGCATTTCTTTCTCTCTCTCTCTCTACTAATTCATGTGTGAAGGATCTACAACAGGTTTTAAGAATGTTGGGACTCCTGGCAGAGCCTAGGATCTCTGGCTTATTAGCTCATCTCCTACAAATGCTGGCCTCCCCTTTCAATGCCTCTTGGTATCCCGCAGCCCCTCAGTCGAATGCAATCAGTCTCATTCCTTGACTTTACAAGCTATGTCATCACTAAATAGGTCAGTCCAGTGTCAAGGTTGCTTAGGGCTGTTTATTCCGCACACCCAGCGCAGGCTCCCAGGGACGTAATTTGCATGGACACACAGTGCCTTTTGTCAAGACAAGGGAGAGGGGAGTCAGATATTATGGGCCGTGGCAGCCTATGGCCTTTCTGGAGAAGCAGGCGAGGAAAACAAAGTTCTGACACTTTCACCCTTTGTTCAAATGAATTAACTCTGAGACGAGATGGAGGCTTTAAGATGTATTTTGGAGCTAATCTAATTCACTTGCTAGCTCTGAGCAGCGTTCACCCCACTGGAACAGTAGCAACATATCTAAGCACAGTATATGTGTACATCTTAGCTCCTGGCCCACTGCACGGAAGGTCAGTGGGGAGATCTGCCCAGCAGCATGTGAAAAATAGGTCCAGTTAGATATGGAAGCTGCAGTCATCGGTCCCAGTAATGCAGCCACAGAAAGAACTAGGCATTGCAGGCAGGAGACTTGAAAAGGAAGCCTGGCCAGAGCTAGCACACTCAAACACTGCAGGGCGGGGTGTGTGGGTGTGTTGGAAATTCAGATCTGAGCTCTACAGTGCTCTATAGGGCCATCTCAGCACCAAGAGCTGGAGTAATGGGCGTAATGGCCCAGCCATAGATATTGTTCTTATGTGCCGTACATTGGAATTTGCTCTAAGGTGGATGGAGCTTATTCCATGCAGGTCCATCGTTTAGGAACCAAAAGTCTTGAGTTCAAATCTTGCCACCACCTCATTCCGTATGGGTGGAAACTGCATAAGACAGGCATGAAGGCGCACATCCTCAGGAAGCCGCCTGTAATGTGCGGCTTTAACCTCTGTCCTTGTACAGTGGTTTCAGAGTTTACAGAGAACCAGGATGAAATGAGTAAAGGCTCTGTCTGCCCTGGGGAGGGAAAGGAGGTCAGAATGAAAGCAGCATACCAGTTTCATTTGCCACATGATCCAATCACCAGAGCCTAGCCCTAGTCCTAGCCCTAGCCCAAGGGGAAAACTTTGGCCAGGAGCTCTGCTGTTGGCACCAGGAGAACTGACAATTAGCACCGCTCCGAAGAGCTAAGAGAGGAAACTCAGTTTGAATATTTGGAGAGACTGATAGGTTCTGTGGTGCTGCTGGGATAGAATGTCGTGCAAAGGGGAGTAGATCCCTGACTGGTGCAGGTTATGCTGTAGATGGAGGCAGGTTAAAGCGATTGGCTGCACTTCAGTGGCGAGCGACCCGTGAGTCAGTCCGTTTTGTTTTGCAGCAGTGCATTGCAAGTTCAGTATATAGGTGAGACTGGGAACCAGGTTTGTTCCTGACTTGCTATTAAATGACACAGCCACTAAAATGTCGTCATAAGAAGTCACACACTCTCTTCCCTGGTTTGTCATCTGAGGTGGCATTGGAACTGCTGGCAGAGTGAGGAATTGCCTCTGTTCACTGCCTTCCCCGTTAGCAGGCGTTTTGGGAGCTGCGTTTCAGGCTGTAACAGAAAACCAGCACAATGAAAACTTGCTGAATGTTGCACCACGGGGTTGGAGGGGGATTCACTCTGACTTGAGTGGGAGCCAACAAAGCTGCTGGAACCATAAGGAGAAGCAATCAAGCTGAGAACAATCCTGGCATGTCACTAAGGAGAGCCAAACCGGGCTGTTCCTTGCTAGCTGGCAAATCTGAAACCACACACATGTGGGCGCACTGTGCAGTAAACATCCTGCTGTTGGACCAGCAGGTGCAGTGGTACATGCCATGAAGGAGAAGTAAAGTGAAACATGTTTGAGACCGGTAAGGGCTCCATTGGAAAGCTGATAAAAGAAGCCCTATCTATTGTCCTCCTCCTTCTCTGCTTTTCTTCCCCTTGCTGACCTAACTTCCTAGGGTGACCAGATGTCCCGATTTTATAGGGACAGTCCTGATTTTGGGGTCTTTTTCTTCTATAGGCTCCTATTACCCCCCACCCCCGTCCCGATTTTTCACATTTGCTGTCTGGTCACCCTATAACTTCCTCCTTCACTTTCCTCATTAATTGCCTCGCATATCTCATATTTGAAGAGCCACTGTACCCCATATACCAAGTATGTCCCTCACGAAGCACCAACACTCCAGTGGAACATAGTCGTGGGGAGGGCAGCACCTCTTTCTGTCTGCGATAGCCCTAGCCAGCTGGTGGGAACCACCAACGAAACCTCCTAGCATTCAGCACAGCATTGCAGTCGACAGGAGCTGCAGCACAGAACAGATACAAATGGTGAACTTAATCTAAGCTCCTTTTGGGGTAACAAGGTTGATGAATTTGTTTCTGGGAAGCATGCTCCCCCAATCTGGTGCTTGTGATTATTGCCTGAGTAGTTCACCGGTCCTTTCCCCTTGTAGGTGTCAAATAGCACATGTTCCAAATCTTGTAACCCAGCATCAGTACCCGATTGGAGCATTGTACCATGGTTAGGGATGCAGTGTGATAGAAGTATAGTCCAAGGCTGGTCTTGCCGAGAAACAAAAGCCACAGCGTAAATGAATCACTGTCTTTCGGATAAGAAAAGTGGGGCTCCCAACTGAGGTCACTGTGGTTTGTTACCCGGGAGGGGGAAGAGTCGTCGGTAACCTTGTTTGCCTCCCTAGTTCTGATGGCTGCATAAATCCTGATCCACTGTGGAGCTCTCCAAAGGAGTGAAATCATGGGCCTGTGATTTACTAATGACCGTGCATTTATTGGCTCTGATTGAGGTGGGAAATGGGAGTAGGAGACTAGCTGGTGAATACTGACCCCCTGGAGATCTTTTACCACCAGCTACGAGGAAAGAGGCAAAAGAGGAGAAAACCCACCAGTCTCTTCTGCTAGACTGAACAATTCAGGAACATCATGGAGCCAGAGGAACCCCAGCTGTGCTCATTCCAAAGTTCCCTTTCACATAGTTGGCCATGTGAATGTCCATTCCAACCCTACCGGGGCATGAGACCCTCCTACCTTATCACTGGAGGCCTTCAGTACAGTGGGGCAGATCCCCAGTTTGTATAAATTGTCAATGGAGCGATGACAATTTAGAGCAGGTCAGGCTCTGCCCCAGTTAATTGTATATAACTTTAAAGCTCTCCATTACTACATGCACCTGGTGAAGAATGGCCGCTCTGGAGTCTGGCCCTGGATTTAAAGGTTTGTGTTGTATGACCAAAGTGAGGGGTTTGGGTTTTTTTTTTTTTAAGCCAGCTAGGGGATTTAGCCATGAAACAAATGGGAGCTGTGTCCACCAGAGGCTGCTGTTGAGCGTTGCATGGCTATTCCTTCCCCAGTGCAGTCCAACTACTTCTTGTGCCCCACATTATATGTCCCTCCAGACTGGGGAGTGAACCCAGATCTCTTGAATAACTCTTCAGCCAAAGCACTGTTGTTCTGCAGCGTTTCTAAATGAAATGAGCATTTTGGAAACAGATGCACCTTTCTGATGCTCACATCCCTTGTCTGTCTGTCTCAGCGTGGTATACCTGGGAGGGATCTTTGTGTAGAAAAGCAAGGTAGCAGAGCAGCCAAGAATCTGCAGTTAATCCCAGCTGTATGCAGAGAATGGGGGGTGGGGTGGGGGAAAGCAAGGGTAATGCTGGTCATTTCATGTTCTGTTAGATAAACTCGGAACAATGACTGAGGAGGACTGAGCTCCCCTATAACTGCTCCCAGGCTCCCCACAGGACATGCGTGCTGCTCCTGTATTCCTTATGAAGTACTGAGTGCTGTCCCAGGACTATATCACCAGAGATCTCTCCACTCGCTCCCAATCAATAGCAAAACAACCCCGTTGTCAGGAAACCAATTGATACTAGAGTGACTGCTGACTTTAATCATGGGCATTAACACCTTCCCGCCTCTCCCTTTTCTTCCAGCCTAGCAAATGCATTTAGGTTGACATGGCTTTCATACTGGACTGAAGCTCAAACTACAAAGGAAAAGCCTGACTGGCAAATCTTGGCTGGGCGCTGGGTTTAGCTTTCTCAACAGCCGTAGCCCCTCATGTGTGGGGAAATTGTGATTTCACATCTTGGCTCCTACCGCTGTGGTGTGAGGGATTTGCATTTCCTATTAAAGAGGGGCTTTGAACACCTGTGCGTTGGGTCAGGCCCGCTTGCATTCCTGGTGCCATAGGAAGTCGATGAGTCTTCTCTGGACTCTCATGCTGGGGGAGGATGCACCAGAAAGGGGGTTTGCACAAAAGCAGTTTCTTTTGAAAAGTGGCATTTCCAAAGCATGACTTTATGCAGAGGATTATCCAAAGGGAACTCCCCTGGAGCAGCCCTCCAGCTCTGGAGCATTCCTCAATAGCCCTTGGTTCCAAATGAGTTATGAGGAGTCTGGCTCCAGGGTGACTGGTTTGTCACACAGCTTATTTTTATCAATGACCATCTCCCTGCTGACAAAACAAATGGTCTTTTAAAAAGACCCTGCTAACCTGTCTTCCTCAGTCAGGCTGCGTCCCAGCTGCCCACTTGGAAGGAGATTAGAGTCTTTGATTGCTAGGAGCTGCCACAAAGAGCCCTAATTTTGAAGGTACGCCTCTACCTCGATATAACGCTGTTCTTGGGAGCCCAGAAATCTTACTGTATTATAGGTGAAACCGCATTATATTGAATTTGCTTTGATCCATCAGAGTGCACAACCCCGTCCCCCCGGAACACTGTTTTACCACATTATATCCGAATTCGTGTTATATCGAGTCGCATTACATCGGGGTAGAGATGTATATTTTGCATTGTGCCTGATGTCAATCTGCCTCATTCCACTGAAAGCAGTGGAGCTCAGCTGACGGACACCGGGCGGAGTGCTGGCTCTGGCTGCGGAAGGGCTCTCAGATGTCTGAAAGAGAAGCTGCTTTGTAACAGGCAGTCTGATCACTCCAGCTATTTCCGGAGAAGAGGGACTCCTAGCAAAGACACTAACACAGTGATACTCAGACGAAGGCTTGGAAGCTGCAAGTGGCTCTTTAATGTGTCTCCTGCAGCTCTTTGCACCACATATTCAAACACTCTGTGATTTTAATTATTAACCAATCAGGATGTTTTTACTATCATTGCAGCTGACAAAATAATAATACTCAGTCAGTCATTTTGCTGTGAGAATAAAATTTTATATGTAAACTAAATATTTCCCCGTCATACTGTTTAAATAGGAACATGTTGTGGTAGGAAATGAAGCAATGAATTCACATTCCTGTGGCTTTTTTTGAGCAATGTTGATCACTAATTTGGCTCCTGAACCACTGAGGTCTGAGTATCACTGCTCTAAATAGTTTTTAAAAGGATAATTAACCGTATATTAAGGTGGTGACTTGATACTCTGGGTGCAATGAGTAAGATGGTGAGAGAATAACTCCCATTTGAATATAAGGGGGAAGCTTGCTCTCAAAAACTTGGTTAATGATTTCCCCAGCTAATGCGATAACTGAGCTGGGTAAATATTGGAAAAAATCCATCTGTCAGTGTTTGCTCAAACTGAAAAGTGGTTCAGTGTTCCTCCCATATGTGGGGAAATCTGTTTCGCATCTTGGCTCCTAACACCATGGTGTAGGGGACTCACGTTTCCTTTTAAGGCTGGGGCTCTGAACACCTCGTTTCGTCTACATGAGTTGGGTCTGTTTGCATTCCTGGTGCCTTGTAAGTCCATGGATCTTCTCTGGGCTTGCATGCTGGGGGAGGATGCTGCCACTGGCTTTGTGTGAAAGGAAATAGACTGGGATTTGGCAGATCTGCATTCAGTTCCTGGTTCTGCTACAGTGTTCCTGTGTGACCACAGTAAAGCCCTTTAATCTTTCTGGGCCTCAGTTCCACCTATAAAATGGGGATAATGGTCCTTTCCTCCTTCTCAGGGGGTGTATTGGGTATAGATTCATTAATATTTGTGAGGCAATGGAGTACTGCAGTGGTGGGGGTGGGGAGGGAGATAGAATCTCGGCTGTGTTAGAAAACAGCAGTGGGATTCTGAAATGACTCTGCTTTCCAGCTGGAAAAATACAAGTCCCAGAGAGTGGAATGAATGTATTCTGTAAGAGGAGAAGGTATCGAAACTCTGAACCAGCGAGTGTTTGTGTCCATCTTGACAATCAATACCTCAGTCCTTTCAGTGTCAGACTTTTCATTATTACTCTGAAGAAGGGGAAAGTAAACCCCGCCCATAATTACCTGCCATTCATGCTGCAACCTAGAAATGCTTCTGGGGCTGACCTGAGGGGCAGCCAGCACTCTGAAAGTGAAACACTCCTGTGCAGAGGGCCAGCATGAGGTCTAGGCACTGTTTAATTTTGAGGCCTCAAGCTCGGTCAGTGGGTACAGTGAACCAATATAGTATTGGGCACTGCTATACTAGAGAGACCGGCTCACAGTCCCATGCAGACTGTTGTGTGACCCTTTCTAACTCTTTGCTTTTTAAGATATTCTTTGGTGATTTTTCCAACTTGTGGGCTGCTTTGTTTGATGGTTGCCATTCCCCTTGTTTTCTCCTCCCAGCAACTAGTTTTTGCTCCATGATAATAAGGAAACTGGAGTAAGATAGGATGTGGTGGGTGTCTCTGATGGCTTATCCCACCCACTTGAGACTGCAGTTTTTCTTCTCACTGGGAGTTGGATTTTACATTTATTAACATCAAATCCCTTTCTGCAGCCTACAGCACCCTTCACTCTGCTCTTTCAAGGTCTCTCTGCAGTTTAGTTTGGCCATCCTGCATCTGTGTGGAAGGGCAGCATGTGATCCTGGTTACACTTACCCCAGAGAAGCCCCCTGTTGAAGTGTTTGCGCTGAGAGGCAGTATGTGCTTCTCTCTCTCTCTCTCTCTCTCTCTGTGTCTCTTAATGTAACTAGTTAAAAATAACCTCTGGGCCTAATTCTGCACTTTCCTACCCTAATCCTGCACTTTAGCTTGCCATTTACCTCTGTACCCAGTGAGCACAAAATGCTCCAGAAGGCTGCATCTTACCCCATCTTGCACAGGGGGAAGTGACGGGAACTGACTGCAGAAGGTGCAGGGCAGTGGAGAATCCAGCCTCTTGGCTGGACTTCTGCTAGCCGCTGGAGGACTGACACATGTTCCTTTCACGCTTTCTAAGAGAGGCTGTTGCTCAGCCGTGAATTCCTCGGCTCAGCAGTGTTCACATACAAAGCAGGGAAGAAGAATTCTCTCCACTGCAGGAACCATGGGGTAAAATGCTCTGGCTTGTATTACACAAGAGGGCAAACTGGATGATCACAGTGGTCTCTTCTGGCTTTAAAAATTTGTGGCTCATTGTAATCAAAGCAGCTCCATTGACCATTTTAGTATTTACACAACAGTAGTGCCCAGAGGCCCTAGTGTGACTGGAACCCCATCGTGCTAGGTGATACATGGACACAGAGTAAGAGTCCATGCCCCAAAGAGCTTACAGTGGAAACAGAGAAGGTGGAGAGAGTGGGAGAAAGGGCCTAGCATCTTTATTTTACTCATGAGAAATGGAGCCCCAAAGATATGCAGGTGTTGTCAGATGCTACCAGTGTGGTGCTCTGCTCTCTTCAATGTTGATATCACTCGGCTGCATGCATGTGTTCCCTCTGTGTGCTGTCCCAGCTCTGCGCAGATAGCTGACACGGCAGGTCCCGAGAAAACCCCCAATGACCACAGAGTCTAGTAAGGTACGAAGGCACGTCGGCCAGGTTTATTGTCAAACGAAGCACAATGATAGTTCCCCCTAGATTTTTACTCTATAGGGCATACTACTAATATGTGCCCCCTGGCAATGGACTCAGCTCAGTCAGTGGCGGGACTTTCCACTGCCCCCTCTGCTGGACAAAGACACCGCCCCAGGGATGCATTCTTATACACAGGTACAAACAAGTTACACATCACTCCTGATGTATGGAGGTGCAACCCTTCTACGTAGCAAGGTACAATCCCTCTACGTAGTAAGGTGCCGCCTCTCACCTTGTACATGTTGGTTCGAACAAAACAACTCTATCCATCGTATTACCCTTTTGCCCCTGTCATTGGGATGGGTTAGCCTGTTCCTTGTTATCTGTGGAATGTTCCAGTATAGTGTGCTGGTACCGTGTTTATGCTTCAGTACACTATGTGGATATATGTTTATGCAGCATCAGCCCTTTTCTTGCCAGCTTCTGTGAGCAGGACCTGCCTCTGGCTCACAGCTTAACTTTGCTATGTTAGCAAAGTCTTGACCATTACTTTAGTTCAGGCCTCAGGCCTCATAGCGGGCCTTTGATACCAAAGTTTATATCTCAGGTCCTCTACTTACTACAGCAGGGATTCTATGGCAGAGCTGGTACTTACCCACTTTCGGGAGTCCCACCCCAGTACCTTAACCCAGCCTCTCCCTGTTAGCCATGGAATTCCCTTCTAAACCCAAAGCACTGGAGAGATCTCCCTCTAAGCACGCAAGGCAAGACGGAGATTAATATATAATGTTTGTCACAAACTGTAGGAAAGCCTGTCTGCAGCTTTGATTAATGGCTTCCCTCTGAAGTCCTATTACAGACTAATGTCTTTTTTTGAAAATGAGTGAAAGCCCCGTACAAAACAAGGCCTTGCTGTTTGGATACTTTTCTTTACATTTTTTAATTTTTTTTGCAAGGGGGCATCTCCTCAGAGCACCAAGTGCCATGATAACAGCAGTGCTTATTTGCCGAATAATTAATTCTCTTTTGATCATCTGCAGTGTAAATCATCAGCGGCCAGAAGTTAATCATGCATATGAAATGAATCCTTTCTCTGCCTTAATGAGTATTGCATCGTGACCAGCATCTGTTTACTCCCTAGACTTTCATCATCTTGACAGTTTGAACAATTAATTGTACCCAATAATCTCCTTTTTTATTAAAAAGAAAAAAAATAAAGTGCCTGAAAGCAAACATCCTTCCACTCCATACTCTCGTTTTTTCTCGTCTTGGGCACGTTGTCGATTTAGTGATCTAAGTGTTGTGTAGGCATTTAATGAGGCCAGAGGGAAAGGAAGCTCTGGGAATAGCTTCTTTTCACTCCAGGTAGAGTCCACGCCTAGGAAGTGTGTAGCTCTAAGCTGGATCTGCTTCACTGGAGGTTGGATCTCAGGACTAGCTACATGGACCAGCTACAAGCCACTGTTTCAATCAGTTTGGAGTTGTTGTCATCCACAGCCCGTGAAGTTTTCTATTTGCTCTTTAGATTAAGTGCAGCAATGGCACCCACAGTGAAAGCTGCTCCCACAGCACCATCGTTCTTCTGTGCCTCAACTCTGACGGGTCTGTGTCTGTCTAGGTACTTTTATGGCTCTCACAGTATCTGACAGCCTCAGCCACAAATGGCCTTTTTCCCCCCTCAGGGAGGGAGTGCAGATTGTCCTTATTGTTCAGCTGGGGAATGGAGGGAAAGGGTAAATTTAAGTGACGTGGCCAAAGTCATGCAGGAAGTCTGTGGTAAAGCCGAGAATTGAACACAAGTCTCCCAAGTCCCAGTCCAGTCGGTGGGCTTCTGAAGTTTATACTACAGGCACAGCTATGTCGGTATAACACTCTTGATCCCTGAATGTTAAATGGTAGTGTCGCTGGCCCCTTCCCTGTGTCCCATATCTGGGTTAAACCACTGGGGCCTCCTGAAACTTCCCTCCGAACTGCTGCTGTTGATGGCAGTATCTATGTCTAGTGTGGACCCTGTTCAGCCGTAATGGACTGGGATCACCAACTGCCTGTATTGCTGGGGATCAGAATGGTAAAGGGATACCATGGCATTCTCCTCAGCCATTCAGTCAGGACTGAAGGCAGTTATCACAGAATATCAGGGTTGGAAGGGACCTCAGGAGGTCATCCTCTAAGGAAGGAGATTCCACCACCTCCCTAGGTAACCCATTCCAGTGCTTCATCACCCTCCTAGTGAAAGTTTTTCCTAATATCCAACCTAAACCTCCCTCCAAAAATTGGTACTCCAGGTGAGCTTAACAAATAGGAATTTATATTTAGAATTAGAACAGTGTGACTGGTATATATATTTTTTTATTACAAGTCAGATGTTAAAAGCTGCTTAATCAGGAATCCATACACAATACATAACTTTATCGTACTTACTAATTTATGAGCAATGCTATCATTTCTATGTGTCAGTAGATGGTGCTTTTTCTTTTAACTACCTACCTACATATATACACATATGTCTTAAATAGCACCTGTGACACCAACCATGCATGGAAGTGTTAGTGACTCAGCAATGGAATGTGATTGCCAGAAATGTTTTTGAAAGAGTGGGGACAAATGATATGATAGTTCCCCTATGGCAGGTTTAGGTGGTGGCATGAATTGCAAACACTTACTTTTAAACTAATTAATTATGTTCTTTGAATGGTTATGAGGCTGGACTGTCAAATCTGGAGTGCTGGATCAAATTTAGTCTTAGGTAGAGCAAAGTGAATACTGAAGCCATTTTTTTTTTTTAATTTTGAGTTTCTTTAGCAAATAATTGTTGGTTTGAAGAGCATTTGCAAAAAGTTCATTGCAAATATTAACTGGTTATGTAAGTCACATGTTAATTTTTCTGCTCCTTGGTTGGCTGATCTATAACTCAACTCAGGGCAAATTGAGCATTTAACAATTGGATTGGCTGTGGTGTTCAAAAATTTGCTTATGATGAATGTTGGAGCATTTTGAGCAAAATGTTCTTTCCACAGGACTTTGTGCTAGTTGTCCCAATAGTTCAGTGAGTTTCCACAAGTCAAGAATTAAGAAGCTAACCTTACTGATTTGAATTGACTTGCATGGTGCTAGTGACTGGCCCATTCACCCATGTTTTAAAGAAGGTGGAATTTCTCTGCAAGTCTTCATCAGACATTCCCTAATGGGGCAATGCTGCTTCTCCCCAGCTAAATCTGTTGGGAGGAGATGTAGGCTCTTGCCAGTCCAGAACCAAAGCTGTGACCAGAGTTGTGATGTTTAACTTCTTCAGGCCCTGAATCAGCCTGCTGGAACCAGTGAGAGCCATTCCCTTCACTTCAGTGTGTTTTGGATCAGATGCAGCATTTCTAATGCATCCTGAAAACGGCTGCTCCGTGGTAGCCCAGCACACATTGCCCATTAGAATGTTCCATGCCAGTTGTGTGACTGGCTACCCCATTTAGAAGGGGTGCCAATAGCCAGGCAAAGTGTGGCAGCAATGAATTTCAGGCCCTTCCAAAACCATCCCTGCCTCACCCTTCCCTGATGAACGCTTCCTTCTGTTAGACCGTCCTCAACACAATTACTTAGAATGAAGGGCACTAGCAATCTAACCTTCTTCGAAAACGATATCTGACATGAGCCAAGACCAATATCAAATGAAGGGCAAGGTGAATGGTAGAAGCATCAAAGTGTGAGCTCCTTCAAGACCGTAAGAATGATGAGCGATCGGGGGGGGGGGGTGAGGTTACTTTTCAAGAAAGGTCAATTTGAGTCACGAAAGTAATGAAGGCTAGAAGGGGAAGGATGGGGAAATATCCATTAGGACTGCAGACTAGTCCAGAGAGAGGAATTAACTAATAGACCCAGGTTAAAGACCCTTAAGGGAGCCGAAGAACTCTGTAGAGCGATTGGAATGTGATTACTGTGACGGTACCTCTGAAGTCACAGCTGGAGCTGATCAGAAGACAGCATTCGGGGGTGGGGTGGGGTGGGTGTTAAGGGCTCTGATAGTCTGGCCATAAATAGTATGTTTAAGTTCTTCAGATATAATGGGAATAATATGATTAAGATAGAGTGTTACATCCTTGATCTTGACTCTGAAGAAAAGAGACAAGAAGGGCCTTAATTCTTAAAGGGAGGGTTTTATAAAGCAAAATTAATCCCTGTGCATAGGACCAGCATGAGGCTTCACAGGGGTGAATTTCACCCAAGAGTCTCCTCCTCACTTATCTTGGACTCTACCTTAAATATTTATATGGCCCCCATTAGTAGCCTCAGGATCTTTAGGATCATGATTTTTTGCAACAGCGTGTGAAGCAGGGAAGTATTCTCTCCATTTTATAGGTACAGAAAGACTAAGGGCTGGTCTACACTGGGGGGGCGGGGAAGGGATCAGCCTAAGATACACAACTTCAGCTATGCTAATCGTGTAGCTGAAGTTGAAGTATCTTAGTTCGACTTACCTGGCAGTCCTCATGGTGGCAAGTCGACTGCCATGGCTCCCCTATAGACTCCACTTACTCCTCCTGCCGAGGTGGAGAACGGGCATCGATTTGGGGATCGATTTATCACGTCCAGACGAGACGCAATAAATCAATCCCCAATAGATCGATTACTACCCGCCGATCTGGCTTTCCCTGTGGTGGAGCAAGGAATTGATCACGGTTCAACACTGGACCATCCTTCTTACCTGTAGGTTAATGAACCACAAAGGCAGAAATGTTTAAAAAGTGACAGCTCATCTCGAGGCTGCTGAATACAGCAAGCCATTGTGTGCTGATCTTTGTGGGATATAAAAAGGCCTAGATAACTGACAGGAGCTCTGAAAGAATGTATGTACAGTAACGAGCCAGTGCTAGTTGATGAATGTGGAGTTACAATAGTATAAATCCATACACAATTCTTCCTTCATAGTTTATCTAATATCGTAACGTTATTTGACAAGAAATGTGAGTGAAAAAGACCCTGAAACAATTTGAATGAGAAAAGAGGGCACAGATTGTAACACCTCTGTTGTACAGGTCACATAATGACCCTTGCTGAAGTAAAAAAAAGAAAACCCTGGAAACTTCAAAGCACTGGTCAGAAAACTGACCAGCAGAGGTTCAGAATCGCAGCAGTCCAGATCAAAACGACTGTATTCAGCAGAAAATAGTACAAGGATTATGGTTGCCTTGGTCAGCTGATGCACTGTGGGCTGAGTAGTGCGGGTGGAGTGAAAAGAAGAACCTAGAGGCATGGATTAAGGCAGAAGCAAGTTTCTACGTCCAGGTCCTGCACTGGGAGATGAGGCCCGTGGAATCAGTTTGGATGCAAGGATCCATGGAATGGGGACCCACTCTTAGTGTTGAGCTCTACTTCTAGGATTAGAGAACGAGACATAGCAATATCAGGACAGGGAGGCAAGAGTGTTCTGAGGTTGTGATTAGTTGTCGGGGGTGGACCTTTGGGGCCGAATTGGATCAGGGCCAATTACTCTGCCCGCTGGCCACCAAAAGACAAGAGATCCTCTGGCAGGCAAGAAGGAATAGCATCCAGAGGAACGATTTCCAAGAGAGTTGCGAGTTTTCTCATCCCTGTAGCCTGGTCCCATAAAGTGCTGAGCAGCCTCCAAGGGATGGGCTCAGCATCCTCAACATACTTTCAAGCTGACAGGAGCTGAAGGCACTCAGTATCTTGCAGGATTGGGACATTAATCAGCGGATGTTCTTTTCATCCTTTGTTACAAGATGTTACTTTATAGGTGTCTTCCAGAATTTAATAATCCACTCCTCGACTTCTGCCTCACTTCCCGTCAGAACTTCACCATGCTCCACTAGGAAACTGACAAGTTTGCCTGTGAGAGAGAAGATGAGCAGTAGTCTGAAAAAGGGGAGGTTCTAGTTTAAGCCAAGAATGACTCTAGTTGGCTGCCTTTCCTGTCATCCAAGCTATTCAGTTTAAATCCCAGATCAAAAATTGTAGTCTACACAGACTAATGATGCTCTGGTGAATTGTCATCAATTCTAAACAACCCTAATAGTGAGTTACCTGATGGATAACTACATCCTTCAAAGGCCCCTCTCGGTCTCTTCTCATCGGACCAGTGCTGACCGTGAGGGCCCTTCAATCACTCTTGTCGCCAGTGCTTATCTTCTTGCAATGGGGTCTGTAGAGTTGGTTCAGAGCTTTTGGAGAAGTTGAGAGAATATTCAACACAAATCCTATTAATAAAGAAATGTAGAAATCCTAAAGCCTCAGACCTTCTAAAAACTGTGGCCAGTGCACAGAGGCAGGCAGGCAGACCCCAGGTGTTTTGATTCAGCTCTGACTCCCTTGGAAATTCAAACCACATGGTCAGCTGGTGTCAATGGGTGTAGCTCTGACTCCAAAGGTGCTGCATGGATTTATACCAGCTTAGGATGTAACCCTCTGCTGATTTCAGACTTCCAGCCACAGGGGCGGCTTTAGACATTTCGCCGCCCCAAGCACGGCGTCATGCCATGGGGGGCGCTTCGCCGGTCCTGCGGTTCTGGTGGATCTCCCACAGGCATGCCTGCGGAGGGTCCGCTGGTCTCCCGCGGCTTCGGTGGAACCGCAGGACCAGCAGACCCTCCGCAGGCACGCCTGCGGGAGGTCCACCGAAGCCGCAGCAGAGTGCCCTCCGCGGCATGCCGCCCCAAGCACGCGCTTGGCATGCTGGGGCCTGGAGCCACCACTGTCCAGCCATCAGTTAGTAGCAGTACCATATAAGGGAGGGTGTGTCTCCAAGTGCTGTTTACCTGGAGCAAATGCAATTAATCTGCTGGTTACAGAGCCAGCAGCCTGGTAATTGGATTAGTAAAACAAGATAATAGCCTCCAATATAGGTCACTTTCCCTTGGAGGAATGACTGGAAGGAGAATCACCTCCCACCCCTCTGGGTAGACTGCTCCAGCATCCAGCGAGCTTTGTTATTTGACTGCAGCAGGTGGAGCCATGCAGAGCTGAATGGGAGTGGGAAATCTGGCAGAACAATGGTCAAGTAAATTTTGGAGACAAGGTAGGTGAGTTCATCTCTTTTAGGACCAGCTTCTGGTGGTGAGAGAGGCAAGCTTTGGAGCTCACACAGAGCAGTTCTTCTGGTCTTGGCCACTCATTCAGAGTGTTGCAGCTAAATACAAGGGGGACCTGATTGTTTAGCATAACACAATGCTACATGAGTAAATTTCATGCAGGCAAACTGCCTGAACCCCCAGCGGCTGTCAGCTAGAATCTCAGTTTGCCGATGGACAAGAGCAGGGCAATTACTGCAGGAAAGGTATTTGGGAGCATTCGTGCTGTGACTGCGCCTCTGAAATCAAATCACACTGTCATGTTTGAATGGGAACTTGGTCCCTGCAAAGTGAACCTGACACATCAACATAGTTTCTGATAGAAAATGCCCGAGAAGTCTTCTTGACCTTACTTTCTGCTTTCCAGGGCATGTCACCTGCATCATCAGGAGTATACTGTCCTCACTGCACTATGACCCAGATCCTCAAAGCTATGTAGGCCCCTGGGATCTAATGGAAAGTGACCCCAACCTTCCTATTTCCGATAGAAGTCCTTCAGCTCATAAAATCATCACATTAAAGATCAGGTTTAAGAGTCATCTAAGTTTAAAGGTAAATAGTTATCAAAGCAGACATTGTCTTTTCTTACTATCCTAGAAGAGGTGGCTCTTTTCTTCATGAGTTTGGTAAGGAGTTGCTTAGGCATCTCAAATAACTAATGAATTCCCCAGTTAATATCCCCCATATTTCTATGCTCAACTGGCTTATGTTAGTAACTAGTCGTATTACAAGGTCCTTTGATTCCTTATTGGTTCATAAAGCATCCCACTATTCACATAACTGTGGTTATCAGGCAGTTATTAGCAGAAGGACTGGTATTTAGATACAGGATATTTGGAAATAAATATCTCAAAGGATGCTTATGCCATCATAAGTATTAGAGAGGAGAGAGAGAGAGGTTTTCACTTTGAAGAGGAAACGCGAGTTAGAAGTAACTAATATCATCTGTCAGATGTTTCCCAACCATATATGTTTACCTTAACGTTTTGAAGACTTTGGAGGGTTTATAAAAGAAATCCGTTTCAGTAAATATTTCTAGAATTCTTTTCCTGGTGTAACTCTTTGCAAAGAGGAAGGGCAAAGAGGCCTGTTTACGTAACTTAGTTGATAGATCTCATAACACAACCTATAACAGAAGAGCCTGGGTAAAGGATATCCTAGCATTCTTTTGTACAGCCAGGTCTCTTTCTAAAACACCAATATCTTAAGTTTGTTTTCTTGAGCTACAAATCATGTCTATACCAGACTGCACAAGAGGTGGTGTCCTGCTCTTTGAGAAGACACTCTTGTTGGTTACTTGCCTTTTGACTGAATGGTTCCTTCTGTTGGAACCTACTATGTAGTACATTTGCAATTAAAGATTAAAGGTGGGCGAAATACAGCTCATAAATGGAGCACTGGCTGGCAGGACCGTCATGGCACCTGTTGCTTGGACGCTGGTTCTTTTTCCAATTAGATGTTGTCTGGTTGGGCCTTTTTCTCCTTAAACAGGGCAGAGTTGTGGTCATATGATCTTGTTCTGCTGCTGCAATGCAGTTGATTTCAGAGTTGGATGAAAAGCTGAGGATAAGAGGAAGGAAATAATGGGGCAAAAGTAACGCAACAGGGAAAGGAGACAAAACAGGTTATCGTAGTATAATTCCCAATTCTGGACCTTAGCGTCCAAATATGGGTACTAACATGAGTTTCCCTAAGCTTAATTACCAGCTTAGGTCTGATATGCTGCCACCAGTCAGGAATTTTCCAGGGCCTGATACCCTCTGGTCCCCCCAAAACCTTCCCTGGGGACCCCAAGACCCAGATTCCCTGAGTCTCACAACAAAGGGGAATAAACCATTCCCTTCACCCTCTCTTCTTCCTCGCAGCTCCTTCTCGCCCTGGGAACACTAGGAGATCGCCTGATTCAACTTCTTGAATCACCACACTGAGAGGAGTGTTACCTTCCCCCTCACCTAGAGGCAATACAAGCTGTGTGAATATAACACAAAGAGAAAATTTATCCTTCCTTCTCCCCACCAATTCCCTTGAACCTTAACTAGGAGAAAAAAATTAAACAGGACTTAAAAGCAAAACTTTTAATAAAAAGAAAGAAAAAGTAAAAGGTTTATCTCTGCATTTTAGATGGTAAACAGTTACAGGGTCTTTCAACTTATAAACAATAAAAAGAAACTTTCTCCAGCAGAAACACAATTTAAGCTACTTCCAGCAAGTACACATATGCAAATAAGAAAACAAATTAAAAGACTATAACCACCTTTGTTCTTACTCACAATTCTGAATAGATAAGAGACTGTAGCAGGGAGATTGGCAGAAACCTGGTTGCACCTCTAGTCCCGTCCAGGACCCAGAGAGAACAAAGCCAAACCCAAAACCCACAAACAAAGGCTTCCTTCCACGAGATTTGAAAGTATTTTGTCTCCATTGGTCCTCTGGTCAGGTGTTTGCAGGTCACTGTTTGTTAACTCTTTATAGGTGAAAGAGACATTAACCCTTAGCTATCTGTTTATGACACAGGTGGGACGGGTTGGATCACAGAAACCCCCTTGGGGCTGCCAACTGATGTGCCAAGACTACTATTGCCCTTGCTTTCCTGCCCTACTAGCCTGGGACTCCAGAGCCCTGGCCTGATCATGCCAGACCCATTTGCCGGCCACAAACACAGACCCAGGTCTGAACCACATCCCACAAACTACAGGCTTAACTGAATGCAGCTCACAGAAGTGTTCCTGTCTTTAACGCTCAGATGCCCAACTGCCAATGTGGTCCAAACCCCAAATAAATCCGTTTCCCCTGGATAAAGCTTATCTAGGGTAAACTCATCAATTGTTTGCCCTCTATAACACTGATAGAGAGAGATGCACAGCTATTCTCCCCCTTCCCCTCCCCCAGGTATTAATAATTAATAAGTAAAAAGTGATTTTATTAAATACAGAAAGTAGGATTTTAAGTGGTTCCAAGTAGTAACAGACAGAACAAAGTGAATTACCAAGCAAAATAAAACAAAATACGCAAATCTCTTTCTTTTATGAACCAGTTCCACCTAGGATTGGGCTTTTGTTTTTAAAATCAGTTATAAACAAAACGAACTTAAAATGTAACTTTTTTACACCACATCACATGAACGTAAATTGGCTTGGCACCATTTGTCAGATATGAAAAATCATAGTGGTACAGCTATTTGCATTTTAGCAAAATCTGAATCAAGCAAACATTGATATATTACACGCCTTCAGCTGAAGGGAGGCACCTTGGCCGTACGTGCATTAGAATGGTCCAGCTGAACATTTCGTGGAATATTAAATTCATTTATCATATTTCAGAAATCAAACTTCATCTCTGTTCAGGCGTTTTTACCTCTAGGGTTGCCTGAGCCGTGAAAACAAGAGGGCTCAACTGCACCTGTGCCCAGCTTGGCTCATTGCCTCCACCCGGGCAGGTGAACGAAGTCACATGGCAATAACTAAAACCAGCCTCAGTGCAGGGATAAGAGCAACCTGTGAGAGCCTAATAGAGGGGGACTATAGGGAGAGCAGCCCTGGGAGCCAGCGCTCTTCGGAAGAGTGGAAGGGCAGCTGGCTCTGGAAAGGAGAGACAAGTGGGAGTAGAGGCAACAAGGGAAGAAAGCCCAATTGCTTAGGGGTCCCATGTCTGGGAATCAATAGAAGATGGTGGGCATGGGTTTCCCCTGTGCTGCCACCCTGTGGGGGTCTGCAGTGACCCCTACAAAGAAGGGTTGGACAGAGGTTAAGCAGAGGCCATGGGAAGAGCCTTGAAGAGAGTACGGCAGAAGAGAAGACACCCTTGGAGAGGAAGGGCTATGCCTAGCTGAAGACTAGCGAGGAAGATTGGTTCCCATCGGGCTTGGTTTCCCCTCACCCCACAGCGGTGGACTTCTGTGAGTTTGGCTGAAGGCCCAAGTCACTTCGGCACCCGAACAATGCTGAGGGCGGAGAGGACCATTGAAGAAGAGGCGGATCTGAGGCAGCACACAGGCCCACAGCCAGGAGGAGTAGGTTCCTGTTAGGAGAAGTAGTTGTGATTTGCACTTACACAGCTCTCTTCGTCTGAGGCTCGCTCAGCACTTCACACAGGTGGAGACTGGCCTCAGTTGACAGACAAGGAATTGGAAGCTCAGAGGGGTTGCTTGTACAGCAAGCCCAAAGCAGGCTTTGCAATAGAACACGTCTCCTGACACAGGGTCCCTCGCTCGAACCATTACATTGCAGGGGAATTAACTTCCTATAAAGCCTCCTACACTTGTAAAATGGGTCCACGCACGGGGTGTGTATGCCTGACCTGGGATCAAAGGACCATGGACAAGGAAGCTACCTGTGATGTAATAAAAGCAAGTTCTGTTAGACGTAGCCTTGACTACAGTCTTGAGCTGTTGGCAAATTCTGTTGCTTCAACTGTGACTTTATAATCGTTTAATATTTGTAAAGTGCCACAGTGATCTACATGCCTCAGACATCTCGGAACACTCAGTGTTACGCTAATCGGGACCAGGCAAAGATCCTCAGAGTTTAGATACTAGATAGATGTGCCTGCTAGCTCCTGTGACTGCAGGCCCAGAGTGCCAGCAGTGAGTAGCTGACACACCTGTCCCAGGCCAATGAAGCATGTCCACTTCAGCAGTGATGGCACCGCTTGTAGGCTGCTCAGCCATTGCCATGTTAAATAGGTCTTTCTAATGCAGTTGTAAGTCACATTTACTGACAGGTTCAGCCTGGTGTTAATGAGAGCATTATATGGCCCAGTAGGTTTAAAAATAACTGTGCAACTGCCATAGGGTGAGACGGACACAATCCAATGAACAAAATCAAAGCAGCATTAAGGGCCCGTGCCTTATAGTCCCTGCAGTTGCAGTTTAGGACCGCTGCCTGTGGCTTCTAGGACATGCTGTGTGCTGAGTCTGGGTCATAGCTAGTGGGTGGGGGACACTGGAAGATCGGGAGCTACGAGTTGATTCTGATGGGAACGCTCCACCTAAAATACTTATCCAGGCCTCTGGAAAACTGAGCCAGAGATATCACCAGATGAGAACTTCTTGCAAGAGTTTTGGTACTTGTTGCTTCTGCTTGGGACCAGAAATACCATGAGAATGTCCTTCTGGGTCCAGTGCTCAGCCTTGTTAGCTTTGCTGGACACTGGAGACTTATTGGATGTGAGAGAGAAAATCTTTCCTAAAGGCTGCAAAGTGACAATGGAGATCTTCTTCAGAAGCTACTCTGGTACAACGGCTAGAGTAGCCTCCATACTCTGGTGTCGGGGTGTGTGTGTGTAATCTGAAGGAGTGAGGGGCAGAACTGGAGGACTGACAGTGACAATCCTATTCTTGTTTCTCCCCAGCCTACTGTCACCCTACAAAGCAGCCTCAGTGATGCCATGCAGATAGCCTTTGCATAACTGAGTCTCGGGCAACACGGGTCCGTGACTCTCTCTGTTTCTAGCTTCCCTATTGTGCAACAGAACCAACTGCCCCTCCACAGATAAGAAGATCCTCTCTGCAGAGGCAGAAGGAGAATTATCCACCTCCACCCGCAAATGTGCTCTACATTTGGTGGGAAACTGAAAATTAAGTCAAAACTTCTTTGGATTCATAGATCGTAAAACACTGTGATCATCTAGTCTGCCTTCCTGCATAACAGAGCCAGAGAACCTCACCCAGGCATTCCTGCACCAGGCCCATAACTTCTGGCTGAGCTAGAGTGGTTTTTTTTAGAAAGACGCCAAGTCTTGATTTAAGTCTCTGCCTGATTCAGATTTGGTTTGAGGTTAGGGCCAAGAGTCCTGCTGGTCCCTGAATCGGTACTCTTGTCTCTGATAACGGCTCTGTCTGATCTCACAGCCCTGCTATCAGCGCTCGGATGTGTGATTTCATAGATGATTTGCTTAGGTGGTATATTCAGTAGGTATCCAGATTGAAAAGTTTTAACAACAAACAGCTTGTAAAGCAGAAATAAATGAATGCTTCATAAGTGCGTCCTTGCTGGCCTCTAACCCAGAAAACATTTCGCTGGCCAGTGTCAGGCCCTGATCAAGAAGTCAATGGAGCTCTGCTTGGCTGGATCCAACTACAATATCCGAACCTAAGGAGTCTAGGCTGTAGAATCTACCCAGCTCCTGTTCTTTGTGCTTGGCCCTGTACCCTCTCCTAACCCCATCACCCCAACGACATGAAGAGTCTACTTTTGTCTGAGCTCTCTCCCAGCTACTCCCCATAACCCTTCACCTTCCTCGGCATAGACCCCTGCAAACTGCTGAACTGTCTAATCTCTCTTTACACCCACAGAATTTGTTTTTTTTAATTTCTCTTGCTGGACAATAGTGCCATAGAAAAGCTCTATTGATTTTTAGATTGCAGCGTTATTGGGGGCTGATTTAGCTGAGTCCTCTCCTTCTGCCATGGTTTAGATCTTTATCTAGCCTCTTGCCGCAGCTGTCACTTTTGACTACTGTAGCTAGCAGTGTGATTGCTAGTCCATAGGAAGGGTCTCTTGAGGGCCTGTAAATTGGACATTGTCTAAGAGTTCAGTTTTATTAAGCTCCAGCAGCCATGAGAGCCTTTACACTAGGGGCTGGATTCAGGAAACCAGCCCGTTCAGGAAGGGTGCTGAAGCACATGCTTAATGTTAAGTTTGTGGTCAGAGCTTTCCTGACTGCAGGCCTTGGGGCTCCCTCCGTGTTACCAACAGAGTCACACCCATGTCAGCAGCAAGGGGAAATCATTACAAAGAATCCCTAGTGTAGTGAAGGCCTCTAGGTGGTTAGTTAATGCAATGGAATCCTCCAGCATGCACTGGGCACAGTGTAAAACCTGGGATGGATACTCTGTGGAGGGAGCCTGATCTTCAGCCAAAGATCTGTTCAAACGTCCTGCTTAGGAATATGGGGTGGGCAGTACATAGGCCATAACCAAGGGCATTTGGCATTTTACGATTTCCAGTGTTTGGTGGTCATGACATTTGTTTAAGTGCAACAAGGGAAGCCTCAGGGCTTCAGTAACCAGGTGCAGCAAATCCAGTGGTCACCATGCCGTGTCCATTTCTCTTCCATAACTAACCAGTGTTACTTCAGAACTCTCAATATTCTGTAGGGATGAAATTCACCCTGGTGCAGAGGTCCAGCAGAAGGCTGAAGTCTCACTGAAGTCCTAAATCTTCAGTGGGATTTAAGCAGTACATGGGCCTTTTGCTGGATCTCTGCACCAGGGGTGAATTTCATCCTTGTATATAGTTCTTGTTTTCAGCAATTAATCCTTGAAAACCTCCTAAGTGACTAACAGGGCCCTGTGCAGAATATTTGGATTCTGAGGCTAAACCATGAACAGAAGAACTTTAATATAAACCTGGTGCTTATGACAAAATCCTCAGTGACTGGTTTTTATGGGCCTCTTATGGGGAACTAACTACAGGATTTGAAATCATGATCAGCGAGTGACTGACAAACATTTATAGTGCATCCTACTGTATTCATGTCCTTACACCATACTGATCCACTATGGTATAGAAGTGCCTCCAGCACATTGCAACAGTCAACACTTCAGCTAGAACCATCAAAATGTGTACACAGCAGATCTACTCAGGCTGGGCCAACACCCAGCTGAGCTGGCCAAGGAGAGCCATGGAGCATGCAAGGGAGCTCCAGGAGGTAGCATTTGGCTCTTGGTAGAGAAGCTTTGCCGTTCTGATCACATAGTTACTTTTATTATGTAAGCAGAGATGCACCAGTCAGTCACTTAGAAATTAAGTATAGTCAGAAATTACTGGCTGTAGGCACCTTTCTCTCTGAGCTAAAGGATCTCTGCTAATACAGGCCTCTCTTTTCTCTGCAGAGTGGTTGTTTGTGGGAAGGGAAAGCACTTAACAGGCTTGGACATAATTAAGCACAAATAAAAGCTTAGTAAAAATGTCTCTTTACGTGCTGGAGAAATTACAGTTGTAGATTTCTCAAGATTCCGCTCTGTGTGCTAGGAAAGTGAGGCACTGGATAGCTTGTGGATGGGAATGGCCCAGGAGGGAGCCATTTCACTTTAGTTTGCTGGAGCGAGTCTATCTTAGAGTAGATACCGAAAGCTGTTATTGTCATGTAGCTGCTGAGAGGTTGAGGTGAAACGGGTTTGTGCGTCTCATTCGGGTTCCTACAGCATGCATCTCTGCTGCATTGCACCTTCCATGTTTTGCTTAGGTATAAGCACAACAACATGGGGCATTGAACCCCAGATCTCTGGATCTAAAACCATGAGCCTCTATGGCTTGGGCTCAAAGGGTAATCTTTTGAAACGCCCATAATAAGTGATTCCGGGCTTGTCCGCACATACAGCATTGCAGCACTGCAGCTGCACTGCGTCTGGTGAAGACGCTTTCTGATGATGTGAGAAAGATCTCTCATTGGCTTAATAATACCACCTCAGTGAGAGGTGGTAGGTATGTCGGTGGGAGAAGCTCTCCCACCAACAAAGCGCTGTCCACACTGGCGCTTAAGTTAGTGTAACTTATGTTGCTCAAGGGGATGGTTTAGTCACACCCCTGAGTGACATAGGTTATGCCGACATAAGCTGTAGCGTTGACCTAACCTAAATCTCCTTCTCAGGAGGGGCGTTGGTCTCATTGACCCTTTCGGTGAGACTTAGGAACACGAGTCTGTTTGGAAAGTTGGACTTCAGCTCCCCAGTCACTTAGACAGTCTTGAAAATGTTACCCACAGGCTGTAGCCGACCGAAACCACTGTGTGGCAGAGCAACACTGAAGGTGTGGGTTACCTGTGCCAGCTGCTAGCCCTCTGATCTGATAGTGCCTTACTTTGTCATCTTTAAATGCA